>NC_050535.1:2960637-2976131 GCF_002922805.2 Oryzias melastigma | reverse complement strand
GGTGTAAGGTGTTTTTTTTTTGTTTGTTTTTTTTATAACCATTGTGTTAGTCAGGTTTTTCTGTGCACTCTGGAATTCTCCACACATGTGATGTTGTGACATGAGGAGCGCCGACCGCTCGTTAGTCGTTGGACGTTTGTCCATGTTTAATTCATGTTGCATCTGAAGTCGTCTGTAGCGACGTTAGCCGCGGGGGCGAGCTAGGGGAGCGGAAGAGAGATGAGAAAATGGAGGGGGGAAGTATTAAGCGACAGCGACTTCTCAAAGTTGACCTTACACTGACTTCTCACAAATTTGGAGGATGAAGAGCTAAGAGAGTCGAGGGGGGAGGAATGTAGGATGGTTCACCAGGAGGTTACATGTCAATCTCCAAAGGTGTTCACCGTGAAGACTGAAAGCTTCCTCGTTAGTGGAAATAAAGAAAGCCCATTTTATTAATAATTTCATCACAGCTCTGCATGATGCAACGCTCCTCATTTCAATGCAAGTGAGGCTGCAGAAAGAGGTTACTCTTTCAACCTATATTCTCTCTTTTTTTTGCATTTGCTACCCGGCTGATTCATATGCAGACAGAGTGTAGGCTGCATCTGACGGGCTCCTTATAATTAGCTTCTAAATGCTACTGCTCTGTGCTTTGTAATGTCTTCAGGGGTACAGTAGGAGCCTCATTCTTCAAACAGACTAATAGTCCCTGTTCACGATGAGGTTAAAGTTTGGAAAACTGTAATTAGAGAAGATTTTTTTTTCTTTGATTTTTGGTTTTCTTCCCAGATGAGCTATGAAGAAAGCTGAACCCTCTCCATTTGTTTTCTCTCCCTAGGCTCATAACCGCTATAGCTTATCACAAATACAGATGAAGAAGGTAACCTTCTCAAATGTCACTGCATGTTGGCTCTTCTGCTGACTTCCCGTTTGAGAATCTTTCCACTTTCTTTCCTGTGTGGTTGCTGGACCTTTTTCACACCTTTTGAGCCTTTTCTTGTGGACACAATGAACTCCTCTTGATGATTTCTGTCAGGGTTACGGATATTGTCTCAACCTCTCTTCTTTAAGCTTTTCTAAATGGGAAAGGTTCTCTGAGAATCCTAACAAGCAGCATGTTGAGTACTGTGCCACTGTTGTCAGATTTGTCACAACTGCCCTCACGGGTGGAGACGGGGAGCCTGTGGACGGACTATGGGCAAACCTGTACGGGGCACAGGTGGCCTGCACGGAATATCAAGATCGTAGCAGTAGAAGGTGCAATTCTTGCACTATTTACAGATTAATCTTAATAGATGATAACTATTTAATTCGAATAAATACAAATATTTGTTCAAAAATGTGTTTAATTCTTTCAACTAAAATCAATATAATTAATTTTTTGTCAATTTGAATTTATTTAAAAAAATTGTGATAAAATCAAAATCGTGAAATAAAATTTAAAAAATCGTGATTTTATTTTTTTCCCATATCGCCCAGCCCTAATCGTAGGCTTTGGCAAGAAATTGACTAAGGCTTGCCTTTTTTCATGCAGCTCAAAATGCTCATTTAGGAGATCCCTGTTAGCTCTTTGGACTAACACACTTTTATTGGCTTTGAAGATTAAACTGGCCTTTTGCTTCAACTTGCATCAGTTTGGTGGAATATGATTTTGGACAAATAAGTCCAGCTTGAAGGTTTCTAACACCTCAGCATTTCATTTATTCTATTGTTTTGAATAGCTCTAAAATATTGCTAAAGTTAACCTTTTATTTTGGGGTTTCTAGTCTCATCAGTTTTGTTTTATCCAGATCATTGTGCATATAAATAAAAGTTACGGGTAGTATGTGGTGATAAACTCAAAGACTCTCAGGACTGAAGGTGGAACTCTTAACCCCATAACTTCTAAAACCTGCCTTCCAATTTGTGGAAAACCATTTTGTTTTCTTGTAGTAAAACTGTTAAATTTTAATCTGGAAAAAACTTTATTGGCTTGCTCTTTAGACTGAGCCAAAGTTGTTCTTGCCTTCTCTTCTTGTTCATGGTTTTAATTTACGCAAAGAGACGTGTGCGCATCTCAATCTCTAGTTTATTCCGAATCCGGCAAAAGACCTTAACCCAGAACAAGATAACTTTAGTAGAAGTTTAATCAGAGTGAAGCAGCTGTATTTGTGTCCAGGCCTCCGTGCTCATGAACCGATGTCCCTGCTTTGTATACTGGCCCTTTTATGACTTACAAAAGCTTATCTATACCTGCTGCAAGGTAGCTAAGTTGAACAAATGCTAGATTGTGCTTCGAAGTGCGATTGACGCGCACCTGTTCCGACTTGTCCAGACGGCTGAATAATTTAACAAACAGGAGCTGCGGCGGTTGATCCATCCATCCGTTATGCATAGCCGACCGCTGGAGTGTAATTGAAGAAATTCCTGTGTGAAGTTGAGAAATATTGCTTTTATCGTCTTCGTATGAGCGCATTAGCAGCTCACCCTCTTACGTAACGTCTCCCGTAATGATTGAACCGCAGCAGGTGGAATTGTTGCTGTGGATTAGTTGCCTCAGTGGACATGTTGCCTAACTTCATGTGTTATGAAACTTTATGTGGAGTTGAAAGGAAACAATAGCTGGTTATGGCAGGAGTGCACACTTTACCAGGATTGTTTGATAATGAGGGACTTTGATCGCTAATAGTTTTACCTACTCTGGTAGTGAGGTGAAAGCTTCAGGAAAGTTCTCCCTTTATCGTCTCCTTTCAGAGTTATGGCTCACAATGCTCTCTTGTATTCATAACTCAACGAAGAGTTGATGCGTGACGTCCACCACTTCTTCCTTTCTGCACCAACGGGTGATGGATGGATGTTCAGAAGACCCTGAGGTTTAGCCAACCGTCCTCCGCTGTCAGGGAAACAAATGGATTTTTTTGTCTCAGCGGTCAAGGTCAAGTCAAGCTTGGAAGTGGTTGTTTAAGTGACTAGAATAAGGCTGATCTGAAAATCCTATCAAACTTACACAGTTCTGGGTGTGTCCTGTGTCCCTAAGGATCCACACTGAATATATTTTCAACTAAAATAGTAAATACTCGTATAGCGCTTTTCTACCTTCCTTGAAGGCCCAAAGTGCTTTACAGTCTCAGACCCATTCACCCTTTCACACACACATTCACACCGGTGGCAGAACACTGGCGCCAACCTTCCACCAGAGAGAGTTTGGGGTTCAGTGTCTTACCCAAAGACACTTCAACACATGGGTGGGCAAGGCGGGAAGTGGGAAGTCGACTGCCTTACCACTGCACCACAACTATTTTCAAAGTATTCCCAGTCGTCTTTTAATTCTGAGTATGCCGTTTTTAGCCAAAATATAAGGACTAGTTTTTGCATAGCGGCAGTAGTTCATGGGTGGGACCATGTTTGACCCTTTCTACTGCTGAGAGCTCTCTGTTTACATGTTATCCTACTAGCTTCACACCACTAACTTAACATTAACGTGCTACCAAAACGGCGAGCTAGTTTTTTTTGCCAGATTCCAGCTCAGAGAAGTACATGGATCTAGTCGTCTACAAGTGGATGCGTCAATACTTTCTATAAAAAAATACTCCGAAATTTTCATTGGAGTGAGTCTTTAAACTTTGTTCCTTCTGTCTTGAAGTTGAGTCATGGCGTCTAGAATTAAAAGTATTTTCAAAATCACCTTTCAGATTCCTCATCTCAATTTCATGGCAGGATAAATGAGAACTTTCACTAATATTTTGTTCCTTCTGGTGAACCAACCTTTAGTAGATCAGAACAACACCAGTAAGCTTTAATTTTGACTAAATGTATTTTTATTAAGAGTAAAATATTGAAAGTTATTTCGGGTTTAACTTGATTATTCTGGAATAATGTTCCTGTCTTTTTATTATTCGTAATTATGTTAAAAAGTTACGGTTTTAAAAATTGACATTCTGCTAGCTTTTTGGACTATTTTGGCATTTACTAAGATTTTTTAGGCTATTTTGGAGTTTAGGTAATATTTCAGCTACATGCTAGCTGTTTTGACTAATCTAAGTTTTTTTTTTTAGTTCTTTAGGCTAATTTGGCATTTAGCTAATATTTTAGCTGGCAGCTTCAGTGTTTTTAGCTATTAATTTCAGCATCTTCAGCGGCCACATTCAGCTTACAGGATTCACACTAGCATTATCACAGGTAGTGCTATATATCTAGTTTATAATTATGCTAAAAAGTTACACTTTTAAAGTCTTAAAAATGTAGTTTTAGAGCGTTCAATAAAGGTTTATCCTGTTCGGCCCGCGACCTAAGGTGTGTTTTGGATTTTGGCCCCTTGTACGAATGAGTTTGACACCCCTGATCTAGGGGACCTACAGTTCATAGAAATCTTTGGGCTTCGTGTGCGTTCCGCTCTCGTCCTGATATTTAAGATCTTCTGATGTGGAACCTCGTGAAATAAGAAGGAATCAAGTGATAGATTTGCCAAAGGAAATGTAGGTAAATGTCAAAAGACGGAGAGACTCTGGGAATGCTGACTGCAGCTGGGTGTGTGGGAAAATGTGCACCTGAGCGTGTGACACAAAGAGCATTAATACACAGACAATACATTACAAAACACACACCGCACGGCTCATTGGGTTATTTATAGCCCGAGTGTTCCCGGGCATCACGTGTGTTCAAACACAGCGCCTTGCGCAGAGGGAACACTGGTGCGTGACACGAGAAATGTCACAAGGAAAAGTGTCGCTGCAATGTTCCCGCCGATGAAGCCGAGCACGGCCAGTTAGTGCCGCCAGGAACTGGTAGTCTGCGGCTGCTAATGAGGATGTGAAGAGGGCTGGGTAGCAGCCCCCGATGATGGAGCGCCCACCGCAGCGAAGTGTCATCGACGCAGAGAGAAGTGGGGAGTCGGAGTGGGAAGAGGCCAGGTGTGTGGCGGCAGGAGTGCAGAGATGAACCAACCCTTGTTCTCTCTGGGTTCAGAGTGTCAGCAGGTGCAGGTATTAGTGGGTTCAAACCAAACATTTTGGTTGTAGCGCCTGCATGACTGGAAAATATTAACGGGTGCTGACATGTTACTGGCTGATGACTGATAATGTAACCAAAAATACGAAACAAAATCAGACAGAAAAGAGGAGAAATGTTTCAATCTTGATGACATTTCTGGATCCTGAGTCATGGAGAAAGCAAAAAAAAAAAATCTACGGGAAAAGGTAACTGAACTGAAAAAAAACAGGAAATGTATATAAAAAGATATCCAAGATGTTCAAATTTTGATCAGAAATTTTTAAAAAAAGGGCAATAATTTGTGTGTTTTAAAGCAATATATATATATATATATTCTATTGAGGTAGACATCAAAAAGTATTTGAGAACTAGACAGAGTGAGTGTGGAATCACCCGTACTACAAGAAGAAGCCAATTTTTTTTGTGAAATGGATGCCGCAATGTTGGAGCCAGTTAGCAGTGATTGAGTCCGTTTGAGTCACCGTTTCTATGGCAACCACTCTCGCCCATCAGGATTGAGCTTGCTGTAAATCCATACCCCTACCACTCAAAAGTGGACTAATTAAACATTTTGAATCTTGGCATTGCCTTCTTTTATTGAGGCATCTGATTGGCCAGTTTGTAACTTTATTAGTTGCACTAATAGTGAAGAGAAAAATTGCAAGAAAATGTTGAAAAAAAAGTGTCAGAGCAAGAATTGTTATTCTGAGAAATAGAATTACTGAGTAACAGCTGTTTATTTCTCTATATATCGGATTTTGGCTTCTAGGAACCAGCAGGTACTTCCTGTTTGGAACACCAAAGGGGGAGGAGTAAATCCCAGCACATTATGTGAACACCAGTCATAGAAAGTCAATAGTTATTGATTTAAAAAAATACTAATGCAAGCACCTACGGTGTGTTTACTCAAGATGTGAGCACATTTTCTTTTGCTTGTGGAAACTTTGAAGGAGAATTAATGTAAAACGTTTGTTTTCTTTGACTGGAGTTACATTCGTTTGGTCGTTGACTTTGTTTGGGCAGGTTTGACGTCTTATCTGTAATCTGCTGTGGACTAAACAAACAAATTCTGGAATGTTTTATTTACATTGTGGACTCAGATGGAGAGGTGAAGTATGTACGCAATCTGGAAAAGTTGGAAAATGTCCTGTGACCATTTATGTAATTTAGCTACATTGTTTTAATAGATTTTATTTGTATTTTTTGTTTTTTGTAATTTATTTTTTATTTCCGCCTTTTTTTTTTACAATTTTGTATTTTGTATATGATCAGTATTTATTCCAGGATTTTTACCTACAAACAAGCAGTTGTAGGAACTGCAAAGTGTTTTACAGCAGTTATGTATATATATACAAATATACATACACATATAGATATAATAAACTCATATAATATTGAATTATATTGCAATAAACTAGAGAAATCACCTAAAAACTATAGTGTGTTAAAGACCTTCTCCTTTAATATTGCTTTCATTTATATTTGTATTTATTATTGATAATGCAACAGATGAATATTTAAATATACCCTAAGCTTATGCATTTAAATTGAGTATCCAGGATTAATTCAGGACATTCTACAAAGTCATCTACCTGCTTCTCGCTGCAGCATCGCGTCTGGATCGTCTTTGAATTAATCATGTTGATTTATTAGTATTCTGTGCGGTCACTTCCTCTCTATTTTTAGGTGACATGACATTGCAGCGTTTTGTGTGTTTTTGTTGAGCCTTGTGTGTTTTGTGTTCTCAGCAGTGCAACCCAGGTGACCTCCGCGCCCTGAGGAAGGGAATGACTCTGTACCACTCCGAGTCCCAGCTCTCCTCGCTGCCCCAGCGCCAGGAAGCCATGCACATGGTGGGTACCCAGGAGAGCGGCGCGCAGATGCTCGCTAAGAACTCTCACGTCAAGACGTAAATTATTGCTATCACTGCGATGAGGCTATTTTTAGAAATATGGTCAGAGACAGGGAGGACTGTGCTGGTTCTTCCACACTGAAATCAAGTTAGGCGAGCTCTAATCCACTTCTCCGTCCTTAATTAAACCTCCACAGGCAACCTGTCTTTGTCTGTTGCACCACAAGATGGAAACTTCTTGACTCATGAAGGAGGGAGGGAAGTAACAAGTGAAAGGGAACAAGATAACCTGTTCTCTGCAGCCTGCATCAACAGAATTTACCTGAAAGCAATGACCCTCTTCAGCTCGACCTGGTCTGTGTTTGTGAAGGTGGAGACGGGTGGTTGTGTTTTTTTTAGTACTGAAGGACGGTCAGAGCTGAGCTACGTGACTGATGGCACTAAACCTTTCTAGAGGGACAAAAACGGGGAAATATGTTTCAGTTAAGATGAGTGTAACATACAGTTACATGAGAAGTTAACATAACCTGGAACGAGTTGTAATTTTTCATAGAATATGAATAATTACACAAAAACTTGTTTTCCACTCATAGTTAACGATCGAGTGAAGCAATTTAATGTCAAAAAATGATGGATAACTCTTTTGATTCATAATTACAACAGAGACTTTCCAAATGACCTTGTTCAAAAGGTGACAACCCTCATGACTTTGCTCTGAAAACGTGCACACAAGCTGATACAAAAGGGTTTGAATGGCAGCTGAAGGTAAACATCCTCACCTGGGACTCGTTTGCCTGTAATCAATGTGTGCACAAAGGGTCTTGGGCTTCTAACAGACTCTTGCATCCTTTATCCAGCATTGCATTGACATATCTGGATCCTGAGTCATGGGGAGAGCTAAAGAGCTGTCAAAAAATCTACGGGAAAAGGTAACTTCTCTGAGCAAAACAGGAAATTTGTATAACAAGATATCCAAGATGTTCAAGGTTTGATCAAGACGTGGAAAGTGAGGGGTTCTGTTCAAACCAAACCACGCTCACAGAGACGTTCTTCCACAAATTGTTAGGGATACAAAGAAAAACAAATAACTTCAGATGTTTCAAGATCTACAATAAGGAGGCACCTGAAGAAAAATGGGCTGCAAATGCCACTAAATTAAAAATACACCAAACAGTCCAGAGACAAGCCTCCGAACTTCTGGACCAAAGTCCTACTGTGAAACACGGAGGCGGATTGCTGATGGTCTGGGGATATGTGAGCTTCAAAGGTACTGGTCAAAATTGACGGCAAGATGAATGCAGCACATTATCAGTAGATACTAGTAAAAAAAACTTGGACATTTCAACAAGACAACGATTCAAAACACAAGTCCAACTGTCATTGGTTCCAACAGAATTAGGTGAAGGTTCTGGAGTGTCCGTCTCTGTCACCTGACCTCAACACTACTGATCCACTCTGGGGAGATCTCAGTTCAACCAACACAGCCCAAGAATTTAAAGGAATTTGAGGTTTTCTGTCTACAAGTATGGGCTTTACCATTAGAGAAAATTCATAATCTCATCCACAACGACCACAAGAGACTTAAGGCTGTCATTGATGCTAAAGGATTCAATACTAGATACTTAGAACTGGTGTGTGTCGACTTTTGATTTGTGTACTTTGAGAAGTTTCTGTTATCATTAGTATTTAGGAAAGAGCAAGCTATGCAGGAGCTCAGATGGTTGACTAAAGCCCAACAACCTGAATCAAATATCTCTTGTCAGACGTGAAATCTATTGACTTGTCATTTTCCCCAATCGGCCCTCTCTGCGATTATTGTTTTGTGCCATCGGGTTATCTGGGCTAGCGGCGGGCCAGCGGGCACACACACATCGCCAACATGTATTGAACTCGGGCTTACAGATCCCCGGAGCTGTGTCTAATGCAGCGTCCCGATGCCAGGTCGCGGTGAATGCTGCCATTGTGTCCCAGAAATCTCTGGTTCCCTCAAACAGAGAGCCTCTGTTGGGAACGAAGCAGGGGGTGTGATGAGTCAAAGGACACCCCCTCAGTTTTTTTTTTCCCCATCATGCCAGGTTAGATCACTTTGTGCAGGTAGCAGACGTGGGAATTGAATGCAAAACGGGGAAACAAATCAAGGTGATTGGAGTTGAAATGAAGGGGATGACATTTTCAGAGCTGGGGAACAAGATTTGTCTTCATTTGAGTGGGATGTGATTTAACTGGGCTCTGAAGGAAGAGTTGGAGCACAGCTCCCAGGTTCTAATTTATGCTTTCTTTTTTGACAGATAAGTCATAAAGCCTTTTTTTCTTTGTAGGGTACGTGCCGTCTACCCACCAGCGAATCCTCACCTGCCACTGGATACCTGTCCTGCGTGCAGAAACCTGAAGCTGTGGTGCATGCAATGAAGGTATATTTTATTTCTCTATTAAAGAAACAACGTTTTTGAGTTTTTGAAAGAACATTTTTTATTGTATTCAGGTGCTGGAGGTCCATGAGAACCTGGATAAGCAGGCTCCGGAGGACTATGAAGACGACCTCAGCGAGAAGGAGAAGGCCATCGTGCGAGAGATGTGCAACGTGAGTGCTGTTCCCAGAATTCCATAGCAATTAAATTTAGATTTGCAAAAATAAAGAAAATCAGAAATACTGAAAATTCACCTGAAAGTTTTCAGGGTATCAGAGTTCAGCCATAGTCACATGCACCATTTCAAGTGTTGGCCCAGATGGGTGATGTGAGATTTTTTGTGGTGTCCTTTGCAAAAAGTAGTACATTTGAAGTTTATTTGATGAAGTATACTTCAGTACAAGTGTTGAATGTATACTATAAACCATGTGCATTTAGTGTGAGAAATATACTGACTGAACTCTTCTTGAGACTCGATTGGAACTCAATTTTAAGTTTTCAATATATAGGTAGTATATAAAAAGTATACTTCCTTACTTTTAGCATATACTTATTATACTTGTGATACACTTAAGTAGACTACTTTTTGCTAATGGGGGGTTGTAGAGGAGCTCCCACATGGGGACCACAAGTGTGCCTTGCAATACTATTGAAACTCGTACGGCCGCCTCAAGGGACGTACCATTGTCGCATTTGAAAGGTGAATGGAAGTAGTACACAGTTATGACATACGGGTAATACTGTCATACTATACCCTTTCACTGCACTCTAGTTGTTAGTAAGGTACAAGTACTAGCTCCTTACTGACCACAAGCAAATACTGCACGCACACAGGTATGTGTATGTTCCTGTAAAATGTCTATTCTCTTCCGAATGTTTACTTGCACGTGTGCGCCACCTACAGTTGTTAGAGGCTTGGTACGAATTGTCAAAGCGGTGCAGATCTGGTGAATTCTGCTCCAGGCTTTTTTGGCTCTATTCCAATATATTAAAGTCATAGAATTTCAGCCGGGGGAAAAAACCCACAATTTTCACTTTCTCCTCAATGATTTTTCCAACGGTTGGTACTTCTATGAATTAAATAGGACGCCATCCTTACGTCACTACTAAATTTGAGTCCCTGATTGGTCAAAGTTCACGTAGAACCCAAAAAGTGTTGTAAAAATTTGCCTAACGACACGTAAACGCAATAGTTTTGAAGCCCGAAACGCACATATATACGTGTTTACGTAGACTTCTCATTGGAAATGGTCGCTTGAACGCACATCGCCGTACCAACCTGAGTGGATTCTTGGACAGGGTTTTGTACTACACACCTGTGTCACCTACTTTAACCTAAAGTGTTTACTACAACCTGTCGCTTACAGCATACCTGTAGAAGAAATACACATGAACATTTTTGCTGTATGTGATCACTGAACAGTGATTTGAAAGATTTCAGCTCCTCAAATGTGCAATTGTACCGCAAATATAAAGCCCTACTGGAAAATCAAAGCATGACCTGCAGAAAGACACGGTTTAAATCCATTAGGAGTTACTCAACCAGCATTTCTACTCAAAGCAATTATGAGAGCCTTTGTTTTGGAAGTTCAGCCTTAAATATTTCAGTTTTCCTCCATTATTAGTGGGTCTTTTTTTGTTCTCCGGTCGAGAATGAACCCGCTCAGCTCCTGATCCGAGTTTTTGCTAATGAGGGAGTCATTAGACTCATTAGGTTTGGAATGACACTCTCCTCCCTCCTCATAATCCATACTTTCCACATCGGGGGCCCTCGCTGGAGCCTCATACTCGAGCTGTCATGGCAATTAAACTGGAGCGGCAGGGAAAAGAGCACTCCTCCCCCGCCCCTCATTTGCCTCCATCGTGTTCTGGCGGCGCTGAAAGGACCCGGTCCAGAATAGAAAAACGAGCTTTTAGCTGTCTGCAGAGGAATGTGACGGGCCAGGAATCTGGGGAGTGCGACAATAGTGCCTCTGTGGAACACGGGGGGGCTCCTCTTTTGTAAATGGAGGTAACTTCCCTGCACCGATGACAAACGCTTGTGAGTCACGTCTTCTTTGCTTCTGTGTGCAGGTGGTGTGGCGGAAATTGGGCGACGCCGCGGGATCAAAGCTGTCCGTCAGACAGCACCTTTCCGGGAACCAGTTCAAGGGGCCGCTGTAGTTACCCGGCAACCGATGTGGGATCCGGCAGACACGACGAACGGACTGTCGTCCATATTTACATGTACAGTTTTTACATGTTTCTCATCCCTCCAAGCTTATGTTAACTGGCAGCTAGTTTCACCGACTCATGCTTCCCGACACGACCCCCGTGTGACCGTCTACCACCCCCGCTGTAGTCGTGCCGGGGCGCCACGGAAGCGATAATGCGGCTGCAACAATGTTTTTTGTTTGTTTTTTTTAATAGTTGAGACCCTTTGTCCTGTCACGTGTAAAGGCCGATTTCCACTGGTCCGTTTGCGATGCGTCTCCGTTGCGTTAACATCATTGACATGAATAGAGTACAGTACGCACATCGTCCAATTTCACCATTTTGGGACCAGACGATGTTAGCAAGAAGCGATTGGTCTGAGAAACGCTTCCAACGTTTGAGGTGGGGCCAGCGGACACCACATGCTCTAATTCAGACATCTGATTGGTCAGTTTATAACTAGCAATAAAGAAGATATGTATAATGGAAACAAAAATTAGCTTTAGCATGTTAAAAAGAGACACCAGAGGAAGAATGCTTGTTCCGACAAACGAAATGACTGAGTAATCTCAGCATATTTCTCAATAGACGTCTACAGGATTTTTGAGTTTCTGGGACCAGCAGGTACTTCCTGTTCCTATATACGGTCTATGGTTATCACGAAAGAATTCGAATGTAAAGTATTGACGCTTACATCCCCTCCGTCCCGCCGCGACGCAAGCTTTACGCAGTTCCGTTTCCAGTCCGTCAACATGTCAATTTTGGGATAAAAAGAAAGAGAAACAGGAAACGGTTGTGGATTTCAAAATAAAACTTCTTGTGTATTTTCAAAACAAAAATGTATAAAGTTTAGTTTTATATTTGAGGTGACGTGGCCACACTATCATGTACGTTAAAACCAGAGATAACACCGTGATTAATTTTGCAGTGAACGACAAAAATGTAACTTCGGTAATACAAAAGTTCAACATCATTTATGACACAAAATATGCATTTTACAACGTATTTTTGAGAAAGAAGAGGGAATGTGAGTCATTGCTTACGTTTTAGATGAGCGAAAAAAGCGGGACCAACTACTCAACATGGGGGAGGGGCAGAACAAACCACTCCTCTGGAAGCGAGGGGGGAGGGGACAGATCGGATACGAAACAGAGTCAAAGTAAACTAACCGACGGTTAAACTAAACCAACTCTCATCGCTACAGAGACGGACCAGTGTGAATTCGGGGTCACTCCTTCCACACACTCCCCCGAAGTGGTCAGTGTGTTCCTAGGATTAGCATTTCTCAGTGAAGCCCCCCTGTGATCTAGCACATTTCGCTCATGTATGGAGAACTTAGGGATCACTGTTGTGTATATGATGTATAGAACCATAGCACTACTTCATTTATTACTATTGATTTGATCTGTTTTATATTCTAGCATGGCCATACGATCAAGAATTCAGTTGTAGACCTGAAACCGGGTTTGCTTTTTTGGATATTTTTTTTTTTTAATTCATAAAACTTTAACCTCTCCTCTCTTTAAGCTCTAAAAATTGATTCGATCTGTTGTTTCTGTTGCATCATTTTTATTTTTTATTTGTGAAACTAACTAACAAACCCCCGTATGCTGTGTGCATGCCAGACAATCATCTTCTCAGGTTGGAGGGCTGCAGCTTTACCTTCACCCATCTGTGACTGTGTTTTTCTGAGGTGAGACTGTTCTCCTGCAGCTGTAGCATCAGTTATTTCTGGGTTATTTTGGGCTCGTTTTTAACAGTTTTTCTGAATCCACACATAAAAAACTAACTGCAAAAATGTGTTTAAATTCCTATTCACCCCAGTGAAGAGTTTCCGATTTGATTTCTGGATTCAGTCTGTGCTTTTTATAGGTGAGGCCAAGTCTTCCTTTTGAAGTCTCCACATGAAAAACAATAAGTATCTGTTGATGTCAGAGTGAACAAACTCAGAGTATTTATTGTTAAGTGTGAACATAGAGAAACGGAGAGCGATCAGAACCCCAACAGCCCGGGTCGCCGGGCAGATTGGTTCTCCTCATCTCTAGAACCATTTTGTTCCAAATTAGAACATTTTTGAGGTGACCTATTGCTTAAAAAATGGGTCGAAAAGAAAAAAGTATTATTTTTTAAAGTGTCCTTTTTTCTAGGAACTGATTTGAAGCCATGAGACAATTTTTGGATACTAAATGAATAAATGGTATTTGGTTTGAGATGCATTGTTTTCCAATGCGTTTTCATTTGGAACCCAACTTTTTTTTTTTTTTCTAACTTTTATGATGCTTTTATCTATATGCTAAAAAAATAAAAATAAATCACATGACAGAACCCGTGAACCTACAGTATAAATGTGTATTCCTGCAACTAGCATGACTATAACTTGTTTTCATGAATTTCACTGATACAAACAGTTGACAGGTAAATAAAAATATGATAGAACATTTTTAGTAAAATATGAGAAAATGAAATAAATGAGTTGCTTAACATCACTGTGAACTGTCTTTTTTTCTTTTCAATGGAGCTGTTTGCAAGGCGTTTACCTAAATCACACCACCCCCTGCTGGTGAAAAGTAAAATTACACTAAAAGGGTGTTTTGGTGACATTTTTCAGTTGAAAATTAAGCTAAAATTGTCATTTTTGAGAATTTGTTTAATCAAAATGTTGTGAATCTGGAGCAGATGAGAAAAATACTATTTGATAAAGATTGTAAAATGCAAGAACTTGGAGAAGAATTGATCCAAGTACTTTTTTATCGCCTTTTTTGAAGTACAGGTAATGTTGGGTTGGAGGTGTGAGGGGCTGTAAGCTAGTGGGAGATGTAAACAGAGAAGGGGAAGGGAGACGGGCTTGCTTTGGTCCCACCACCAACTTTAGAGGTACATTTAGAATTAAATCCTAAAAATGACAATAGAAAAAAAACATTAGGAATTGTTTTTTTTTAAAAAAAGCTTAAAATATGATCATTACAAGTCCTTTTGTTAGTTAAAAAATGGTGCTCCCAAAATTAATTAAAAATCTTAGATTTATTTATTTTATTTCCTCTTACTTATGTATCTGTTGTAACAGCAACATTTTGAGTTTACTCAAAATCCATTTAAAAGATCCAAACAGAATAATTAGAGTTTCTCCTCTTTATTCTGAGGTTCACTTTATAATATTCAATTAACGTTTCCTCCTTTTTCAGAGGAAATCTGTGCGATTATCACTAAGAAAGCAAATATTCAGCATTAAAAATAAAACAAAAAACAGAATCCCGAGGAGCACATCGATGCTTTCCTATGAAAGGAACGGTTCAGAGACAGAAACAAAGTGTTTTTTTCTGCTGTGAGGTTTTCATTTAATACTGCATGAAGCTCGTTTTCAATTAAGTTTAAAAAAAGGGAAACAAAACAGTAGTTAAAACAAAAAAGCGTCTAACTGCAGCACAAATATTTTTGAAGCCAGTGTTGCTATATAAAATGAAAAGAAACATTTTGATGAATAAAACTGCACATTCCTCTATTTTTACAGTGATTTTCACAGAAAAAAAAAGATGCTAAAAGAGTCACAAGGAATTCAAAAGAAAACGGTTGTTTTAGGATCCAGGAAATGTGCCGTTACCGCCCTCCTCTACATTATAAAGACTTCTACCGACCGTCCGTCGTCTCGCTCCCTCCTCCGCTCAGGTGTGAACCGCCTCCACCTGCAGAACTCCCAGAATTCAACTGTCGTCCGTCACAGAAACGTCCTCATCTCATCCACCCTCCGCGGTTCAGAGGCATGCCGGGCGGGGGCGGCAGGGGCACTTGCGACTGTCCTGGGGGCACGGGTGGCGGTGGGGGGTATCCAGCAGGCGGCATGCCGATCCCGGGGGGCACATGTCCCGGCGGCATGCGCGGGGGCGGCGGAGGGTAGTTGTTGTAGCCCGGCGGTGGGTAGTTTGGCGCCATGCTGGGAGGCGGGTACGTGGACGGAGGAGGCGGGGGCCCTGGAGGCGGAGCCGCGGGCGGCGGATAGACGTGCGGGTGGTACGGCGGGATCGGAGGGGCGTAGCCGGGGGGCATGGGGGCGTAGGAGGGGCCTTCGGTCTTCATCATGGACTGCAGGCTCTGGA
>NC_050535.1:2888269-2960557 GCF_002922805.2 Oryzias melastigma | reverse complement strand
TCACCGCCTCAAACGACCTCCCAGCTCAGTCTGATTACGCTCTGATCAGATTGAGCTGATGTTTTGATTACATAAGAAGGTTTATGAGCTGCAGATCAACAAACTAATGCGGCTCGGTTCTACTCAAACCGAAATCGTTCGTCACCTGGTGGTTGAACGGCGGGTAACGGCGGCATGGGACTCTCCAGTCGGGGGATTTTTGATCCGGTTTGTTCTACAAATGCAAACAGAAAATTAATTTAATATATTTTTGCATCTTTTTGTGTGCGCTAATACCAAAATAGGTAAAAATAGTTTCACCTGGAGCCTTTGGTTCATCTTTAGGGGAAGTCTGAAATAAAATAAATTCATAAAAGTGAGTATATTATCAAATACTGATGCTAAACTTATGCGGTTTCTGCTTACATGGGAGCGCTTCAGCTGCCGTGCAGGACTGCCACCCTGTGGCGACGTCTTTTTTGGCGGCGGTGGAGGCGGGTTAGACACTGGGAGCACCGGTGAAGCGATGGGCGTGACGGCGGCCGTCTTCTCCTTCTCCTGGACCTGCTGGGGAATGGGCTTGTTCCCTTGAGAATAAAGGTCCAGGATCTGGTGGCAGATGTCTGAGGGGGACCAGAGAGAAGCGTTGATGTCATGGATATAAATATTACTGGACTGGAAGTCACATGACATACGGCGTGATAGACAGGCGCCATAACTATGCATCGAGTGCGATGAACGGATGAGATCTGAATAAGTACGCTAAAAACCACAAAAGGGGACGCAGTTTTTTGCAATAACCGCAACAAATACAGCAAAAAGATGGAGAGGAATCATCACAGGACAGTAATCACATTCAAGACCAAATTTGAACCATCATTAGCTTTAAACTAACAAAAAACTAAATATATAGCATTACCTGTGATAATGCTAGTGTGAATACTGGAAGCTGAATTTGGCTGCTGAAGATGCTGAAATTGATAGCTAAAATATTAGCTAAATGTCTAATTAGCCAAAGAAAACGCCCAAAGTTAGCCAAAATAGCTAACATGTAGCTGAAATATTAGCTAAACTCCAAAATACCTTAAAAAACAAACCAAAAAAAGCCTGAATTAACCAAAATAGCTAGCAAGTTGCTGAAATATTAGCTAATATATATCAATATTGACGTGTGTTTGAGGGAAAACAGCATTTTTTTACCTTCAAGCAGCTCAACCGGGACGTCCTGCACAAACTGCTCCCACCAGCGGCGAGACGACTGCTTGGAGGTCCACTCCTGGATGTCAAACTTACAGAGTCGGCCTGCTAAGTACATGACGGCCACGGCGATGATCTCCGGCTCCCACTGCAGGGACAGCATGGTGCACAGGCTGCCGGGGCGGGACGCGTTCAGCAACATATAAAAGACGCTTCAAACAAAACTAAAGTAAATAAATCTCACCTGTCATTGACGAAGGTCCACGCCATTTGGAGGACTTTGCAGACTTTGTTTTTGTCTCCTGCAGCATCAAAACATTTTTTTTTGTTTTTATCATGAACTCACAGGACTGGAATTCTGCAGGAATCCCCTCCCACCTTTCAGCTGTTTGACGTAGCGCAGCAGGAACATGTAGGGGTGCTCCACCTGCAAGTCGAACTTAATGGTCTGCAGCAAAATCCTCTCCAGCACCATCACCTCCTCCTGTTCCAAAAACATCACACACGACTGTCGAATGCTCACAGAAATCTGTAAAAACCGTTTGTTTCAAAACTGCACCTTCGGATCATCTCCAAACTGGGCAAACTGGACGTCGTTGAGTAAACTGCGAGCTGTTTTGATGATATCTTTGCATTTTTTGGGCGTTTCCTCCACTTTACCGGCCAAGAAGAGACAACAAGCGCCCGTCACCTGTCCAAACAAAAATCCCACATTTTTGATCATTTTCAGGAAAAATGAAGAACTAAAGAGTAAGTCAATAGTGGACGTACGTATCTGGGAAACTGCTTGAAGGAGTGAAACATGTAGAAGCGATGGAAATAGATGATGCCGGTTGCAAGAGTGTCATAATGTCTGCCAGATAGTTAAGAATCTGTGGGGACGTTTTAGAACCTCAGCAACACAAAGGATTAAATGTGGGCTTATTTAACCAACAAATAAAATCAGACTCGGATTGCAGAACCGATCAAGGATACAGGCCGAGTCGAGTCCCCACGTCAAAAATAAAGCGGGCTCCTTCTCTCCGGTACCGGGCTTCGGTCCCAGGGTCCAGACCTTCGGACTGGGAGGGGGTGTGGGCTAAATCCTTCTTGTCCCAGTACCAGCATGGCTTGATGTGGTCCAGAAAGGACTGGCCACCCGAGAAGTCCTTGGACTCTTTCATTGACTGAGGGGAGGTGGTGGATGGACCTGCTGTGCTGGACTGCTGAAGTACAAATATACACATAAATATCCATATTATGAAGTACTTCTATGAGTCAAATGAAGCTATTTTACTCTGATTTAATCAAAAAGATTTAATGTAAATGTAAATTCTAGTTTAATTAAGTGTAATCCGTAGGAAAACAAGCCAGAGATTGACGAATTAATCAAAAATACACAGAGAAATGGCAGCTGTTAGCCGGTTTCTCTTTTATGCTACTAAAAACTAATAAACAAACATTTAAAGTGTGTATTTAAAATAGTAACAATAAAAAAGTAAGTTGTATTTTTAGTGGAATTTATACAAGTAATCAGGTTTTCTAAAATTACGTCGGCCGGGGAAAGAGATGAAGGTGAATGAATGTACGCGCTAACCCGGCTAGCAAAGCCGCTGTAGCCGTCCAGCTAAAAATAAAATAAAATACGGAGGATAGTGACGTCACCGGCCTGCTAAGGAACACCAAACACCTACCTTTATCATGTAGGCGACGGTAGAAAAAAACAGAATGGACAAATGTGGCAATAAACTTCACTTATTTACGAAAAGTTGGCGACAGCATCGAACAGAGCACCGACTGGCACAACAGAAACGCCATTTTGAAGAACGTCAAGAGCGTAATGACGTCACGAACACCAACGTGCACTGCGTCAAAGAGGAAATGAAAATTATCTGGTAAAATAAATTAAAACCATGTTTTACTGCCTTTTTTTATATAAAATCCCCAAACTAAAAATTTCAAAGGAGCAAAAATAAATCATAATCGTGTCTGTGTGTTTATTCATGATGTAGATGTTATATTTTTTCACTTTCTTATATTTTTTATCTTTATATCCTTTAAAGTTTTTACAATATGGTCTATTTTATTATAATTAACAAATAATATGTCTTTTTTGTGTTAAGAGTATTCAGTCACGTTTCTGTTATGTGAAGAAGTGTAGTCCGTTAAGCTCAAAACATAACATGTAAATTTTTTTTAAAAAAGCTCAGTTACAGGTTTTATTGTTATATCAAATACATGAAGTGAGATTTTATGTGTAGAAATTTAACTTCGGTAAATATTGTTCCAAAAATAACATTATTTTTACATGTCTGTGGTGGAAAATGTATTTTCTGAAATTCCAAAATCAAATAACACTTTTTAATGAACATTAAAGAGCATTAATCACATTGTTTTTGTGCAAATATTATAATTTCTAATTACTGAAAATATAAAATGCCGCCTAAATAATTATTTTTTTCTTTAAAATAAAGCTAATGGATTCAACAGAGTATTAGGGACACCAAAAAATAAATAAAAGAAAATAAATACTAGAAGATTTGCAGCAAAGTCGTACATTTATGTGAAAAAACTTGTAAATGTAAGGTTTTTCTTCTTGTAAATGTACGTGTTTTAAAGTCATAAATGTAAAAGATTTAAATTAATATATTGAAACAAAGAAAAAAGTCATAAATTGAGCCTATGACTCTTAGAGTCATAAATATACGACTTTATTCTCGTATTTTAACAGTTCGACATTTTTTTGTAAATTCAGGAGACTTAAAGTCGTGATTTAATTATTATTATTATTAGTAGAAGTCGTAGTAGATAGAGGAACAATTATTTCAATTTTTGCACTGGTACCATGTCATTTTCATTTGCTGCCGCTAGAGGGAGGCAAACACAAGCAAAAGACTATATCAGAGACCATGTCATTTTAATTATGGCCACTAGAGGGTGACAAATACAAGTAAAAGAGCATATTAGATAGATAGATAGATAGATAGATAGATAGATAGATAGATAGATAGATAGATAGATAGATAGATAGATAGATAATTTTTTATGAATTTATATATACTTATATACAGATATATCTTTTTTTATGTCTGAAATATGACTAAAAGAGCAGACCACACGTCTGTGTGCCCTCTCCATTCCCCCCTCTAGTTTTACCTTCCCAGAAAAGCCGGCATTAAAACATTTACTCCGTCCACATAAAATTTTGGAAGCCGCATGCATTATATATTTACTCCTGCTCGGACAAATCCTCTCAACTGTGGGAGAAATTGTCAGGACGGGTTCTGGAGAAAAGTAAGAGCCTTGTCTACTTGTATCGCCTGTAGCAAAGGAGCATCTCAATCTGTCATTCAAACCACACACTCACACAACTGCAGTAAATCAGCTCGTAAATAATACATACTTATACTTTCTTTATTAATATTAAACACTGCATAATGAAGCAGCGAATATAAGCAAATCCCACAGCAATATTCATATCGGCTCTCCTGGAGTGGACCTTTCATTGTTTATGTCAGTCCTGTCACTTTGCGGTTAATCACATCAAAAGCCTTTATAATTCTTTCATTCTTGGCTAGAAAAAAATGAATAAATGAAACAATCCCCAGAATGTTCTTAAAAGTTGTATTTTGGGCACTTTTCTTTCACATATTAGACCGGTTTGGGGTACTTGAGGGAGATGTAATGAGGGATGTGACCCAGAATCAAAGCAGTACTTTGTCCAGTCATGTGCACGAGCTGCCCTCCTCCACTTTGTCACTGGTGGTTTAACATAAATTATGAGTGTTTGGAATTTGCTCGGGCATCGGTTCATGTTCGTTGGATAAAAGTTGGAGTTGACACTCACCTCAGGAGATTCCTCTCTGGACTTAAAACCTTTCCCGTGTCCACGCTGGTTGGCCCTCGGCGTGCGTACAAGCTATAATGGAGACACGGATGCATTATTGAGGCGCCCATGGGTTAGGATCAAGGAGCCATGGGAGGTGGCGAGGGAGAGCGCGTGAACTCCGGGTAACGCGTGTCCACGACAGCTGTTGGTGGAGGGAGAAGCTTCGTGTAACATAAATACCAAATTCCTGCCGTCCTCTTCCTCCACTCCACTTCACGACACGCCTGGCCGATCTGTGAAAGATCGCCGCCGTGTTTCCGTGTGGCATCTGCTGAGGTTGTGTCTCCTTGAGCCAGAGCCGAGATGACATTTCATTTGTATAAATAATTACTACTCTGAAAGTCTCCCAGGCCTGCCCTGAAGCAATCTAACTTTTAATGCTACTAAAATTGCCCGGCATGTTTTATTAATGGCGGAACCCTGAAATGTCTTCTCTGCCCACTTTAAACGGCCTTTTAGTTTATTTCAACAAACTATTGGAACCGAATTATAGAGCGCGTGAATTGGGTGTTAAAGTAAAGTATGGACCCGGCCCTCCTCCACATTTGACCCGGCCCCCTGAACACTATCAGAGATGCAGTCTATGTATGGCTTTCTCTAAAATTTTAAATGTTTAAGTCCTTTTGTTAGCGTAAATACTAATCCCGGATCCACATTGGAGAAAAAAATTGGACCTCCCAAGAAGAAGAAGTTTGGGGACCCCTATGTTAAAGTCCCCCATGACAATTTACCTTTTTTAAATTATGATTGTGACGTTTTTAACCAAAATTGCACAAACTAAATGTCTTAAAAAGCCATTTTCATGTTGATCTGAAGCCTGTTTCCAAAATCTCCTCTGAGGGGGCGTGGCTTTTGGAGCCCCGCCCCTGATCCCCCTGTCTGATAGCTCTGTGTCTCGCTAGCATAAATCTTCACCGCTGCTTCATAAAAATGTCCATCAATATGGGTAATGTCCAGCTGTATGGTTCTGATCCGGATGTCAGCTCGGACGAAGAAGGGAAAATCTTCATGGACAGAACTTCCTATAAAAGCAAGTTCATTTTCACTAGAGGGGGACTTTAAGGCAACAAAACGTTGGATCAATTCATGAAAAATTCTGTTGCTTGTTACATTTAAGCATGAGTTTTTATCAAATTAGATTTTTAAGTTGCGTAAACCATAAATAACAAATCATAGAACTTTTGTGAGTTGGTTCAACGGTTCACTTTTTACAGTGTATGTGCCCATTAGTGCTTATATGGCAGAACGATCTGCTCTGAGGACTCTTTTGGATTGCATAAATGACACTTCAAGGAGGCTTCACCTTAAAGAATAAAAACATTTTGTGCCAACAGAGGGTAGTGTTGCCTCACAACAAGCAAACAAGAAAGCACCTCTTTTTTATGACATCAATAGTGTTAATAATAATGTGCATAAGCGCCTCAAATCATGAAATATTTTATTGGTTTGCAGAAATGTGAAATTAAGGTATGAAAGTAAACATTTTTATTTTCTTCTTCAAATCCTTTAAAATCCTTCAAAATAAAAGTTGAAATTAACGGATTCACTGTTGGAAAAGCTGCTCCCACTTAATCCGGAGACAAGCCCGAGCACGCATGCACACGCATACATGCGGGGTCGTCCCAAACAGAGAACCTTTCGACGTGAGTCAACAAGAACTCACCAAAGAAAACCGGGAAACATCGGACCTCAGTTGGCTGCAAGAAAAGGAGGAGGTGTCTCGCGCGCGCTCTTGGTCCCTCTCTCTCTTTTCTCTCTCTCTCGCCTCTGTATTCATGTGTGCGTGTGGGTCCCGGCGCGTGTGTGTGTGTCTTTCTTTCTCTCTCAATCAAGCGCTGCTGCTTGCCTGCCACCAGAGCCAAGAGTTGCCGTGCCGCGCGCGCCGGTGCCAAAGCGCGCAGGAGGAGCCAGTGCCAAAGGGTCATTTTAGCGCAGCATTGTTGAGACGGAAGGACTGCAGGGAACCCCTAAAAGCAAACAGCTGCGATTCTGACCCCCTTCAGACACAACAAAATTCAATTTCAGATCAATAAATTTGGAGCGAGGATCCATCAGCTGCTTCTGCCTCCTCACGGTCGCCGCAGAGGTGGGCAGTCCAGGATTTTTGAACGATTTCTCCCCTTAAAGTCAAGTCATCGCTTTCTGATTCCCGCGCGTGCCTGATCCAGGTGTTGCGTCCTTCAAACAAGCAGGACTCTTTAAAAAACAAAACAAGAAGAAGAAGCGGTCAAGCGTCCTTGTTGTGTCCGCTTCACCTGCAAAGTTGCAGAGAAAGACTAAGACGGAGAGGATAGCGCACGACTGCAAGGGGGACGGCAGGTCACCAGACCGACACCACGGTCCAAGCCGACTCCAAGTGCCGTTCACCGGGCGATGCCAGAGTAAATGCCGGGGCAATGTCCCGCCGCAAGCAGGTGAACCCGCAGCACTTATCGTTGACGCACAGAGAGACCGTACAAGGTGAGTCCAGCTCCACCGAGCGCTTTACGCACGACTGAAATGCAAATAAATTCATTTTTGTTGGTTTGTTTTTAAGGTGCAAAAATATCAATTTATAACAAAAGAGTTAAAATAAGACAAAAACTCATTTTCTCCAAGTTTGACTTTTGGAATCAGAGTATGCGAGGAGTTGTGCGTGTTTACGCATGTGCGTTCCGCGTGTTCCATCTCAATTTGTTTTTATCCTTCTGTTTGCATCATCTTTATTTCATTTTTGAAATTCATCAAAATTTAATTTAGTCACTTTCACTCATTTTTAATTAATCATTTTAGATTTTTTCTGGCATTTACGCGCAGATTTTAAATTTCTCCTTCAAGAAATTAAAGTCTATTTTTGAGATAGTAACTGTTTCCTTTTTGATTTTTATTACCAAATTTAAAAAAAAGATATATATTATGGAATTAAATTATCCTCTTTTCCTCTCTCTCTTTCCAATGCCACATATGATTAAAAAGTCGCATAATCCAATTTTAAATCAATTAAATCAATCTAACCTTCATCTCCCACGGTGCCTAAATCCAATTTGGTGGAGGCCTAATCTGAGTAATTCATTGCAGAAGTTCTTTGGCTGCTGTGTTTTGGCGCTGAGAACATCAGGTGGATTCCATCCTGATGTGTCTCTCTGGAGACTTTTTTTTTTTCATTTTAAATGCTTTTATTTTTGTGAGGAGCATGCTTTATGCAACCAGATCTGACAGTTTTTGAGTCAGTTAATAAAGTGAAGTCCAGAATAAAAAATATAGACTTTTAGAGATTTAATGAAAGCTTTTGGAGAAGTTGGAGAAGGACTCCAAAAGTACAGTAGGAGATTTTTTTCTTTTTTTCTTTTCGGAGGGCCCAAATCTCGCCCTACCTGTTCTTTCTTTCACACGATACACTGTTTGTGGAGCTCTGGCCTCAGGCGGTGACAGTGACCTGAGATGCACAAACTGCAAGATTGAGCAGGTATTTAATTCCTTTCCAGCACGAACAAACAAAAAAAAAAAGAAAAAAGGAAAGAAAGAAAGAAGAAGTTCTCCAGAAGAACAATACTGTTCCCATTCTATTTGCATAATGTTTAGCAGCCGGGCAGGATGTCTCTGTAATGGTACCACACCAGAAGCTGCAGTGATGGATGGAAAGCTTTTAATGTACCTATCATTCAGCATCTGGAGGCAGCATGCCGAAAGGGGGGCTGCTTCCCTGAGATGGGTGGGTCTGCAGAGAACATCACACTTAAAGCTGCAACTTCAGGAAATCTGTTAGTATTTATATAAGGTTTCATTTTGTAAGTCAAGGTGTCGACATATATCAAGCAGGTAACTGAACCCTGCAGCCACGGGGCCTATAGGTCACGCGCTCCTGGCGAGAACACAAAACCTGAAAGTCGGCATATTTCCGTGACGGAGAACAGGGGGGGGTTGGAAGTTGGAAGTCTACCTGACCGGCCAGACATCCAGGAAAGTACAGAGGAGCAGAACTCGGTGTACAAGTATGCACGGCGTAAAAAACATGCACACAGATTCAGCCGTCGGGTGTCACACTCAGGAAAAAAATCCTCATTTTCTGCAGCAAAAATGGTTGTTTTTCCTTCACGTGGCTGTCAAATGCAACACCACAGTAAACAGCCACACACTCTTGTGGTTTAATCTGACTGACGAGGGGTTGATGATTTAGAGTGAGCCTCTGCTGTTTCTTATCAAGCCCTCTCCTCAATATTTTCAGTTTTGCAACACAAAGCGTTTTTCATCATTATTACACGTTTCAAATTTGATTTATATCTCCTGATGTCATGCCTCAAAGGTTGCATGTCATCCACGGCGCTTTTTTTTTACTGATAATCTAAGATTTATGATAAGAACTGCTACAGATTAAACGGTGATAAAATAATTAAACGCAAAAAAAAAAAATTAGGGTGCTCCGCTTGTCGTTTGAATCTTTGATTGCAACCATCTGCAATATCGTTTGCTTTCGTGCACAAAAACAGACTTATACACTTATATTTATTTAAAAATAGCTAAATTAAATGTGCAACAATTTTTTCAAAGGTCAAAAATTACATCAATTTCTATAAATTAAAAGCATCTGCAATAAGAAAAAAAAAAGAAAGTTTTTTTTTTAATTTTCATGAAAGAGGTGCATTGTGTGGAGCATGGCGTCCTCAGACTGATAGGGGGTGCTGTAAGTCTGCGTGACTCCTGATAAGGCCGTCTTTGGGTGAATACAGCTGTGAGACACACAAGTTTGTGCAGACAGCTGGGTTTCATCGCTGCCATCAGATGTTTGACAGAGCGTCAACTTCTTTACCTATCGAACGTCTTCGTCTCAGTTCAATTAGACGCCGTCTGTCACCGTTAGTCTGTTATTTTCCCTTTTTTTTACGCTCACTTGTGTCTCCCAGAAAGAAAAGACTCCCTCACTCCTGTTTGTTTCAGTCAAATAGTGGCGTCAGCTCATGAAGACGAGAGTAAAAAAACCCAAAATGTTAAAAATCGTCTTTCTGGCCGAGCGTTCCCCCATGCAAATCTCCGGTCACAAGCTGTGAACTGTAGGTAAATGTGCGTTTGTGTTCCTCCGGTCGCTGCCAAAGATTATGAGATGGAAATGATCTGGCGGGCGTCCAGGAACCCACCACCATTTACAGAGGGAAGAGATACTTGGCATGGGATCATCACTCCGGGGCAAATTCGGAGAGGGTGTGGGCGGGATTCCCGGCAACAAAAAAAGAGGGCTAAAGAAAGTTATTAATCAGGAATGGAGAGTTTTGACGCTGATAAGAAAGGAGGTCGTTTTTGTGGATTTTCTGAGCCCGGATCCTTTAAAACACTCGCGCTGGTGCGGCCTCCTCCACACCGTCGTTCTGAGGCTCCCACGTGGTGACGGCAGCCGTCTGGCTGTGACAGCTCCGAGCAGCAGAAGGCCCTCACCGGAAACCCATTCTACACTGTGAGATGAATGGCTTCCTGGCCGCACAAACAGCACCGTCACACCCACGCAGATCTCTCACCGATAAGCCAAGCAGGTGTTTCTGAACTTTTACAGCTATTTTTTTTTGTGTGATTTCTCCAGCAGAAGCCAACCATGAACCAGGAACGGGTTCTCTATCTCCGGAGCCGTCCAGCCCCCGGAGATTGGGGGAGCACGACCTGCTGACCTGCGGTCAGTGCCAGGCCAACTTCCCCCTGGGCGACATCCTGGTTTTCATAGAGCACAAGCGCCGCCAGTGCCGGGGGCCCGGCGTCGGGCCGCAGGCCTTCTCCAAGCCGGGAGATGCCGGCGGCGGAGTGGTGGGCGTCGCCTTCTCGCCCAGGGCCAGGTCTCTGGATCTGGGGAGGGGTCCGGTGGAAGTGGGGATCCAAGTGACTCCGGGAGGAGAGGAGGACGAGGAGAGGAGGCTGACCCCGGCCAAGGGGATTTGCCCCAAACAGGAGAGAGGAGGTACAGTCACCAAATCTGTCAGCAGCTGGTTTGAAGAGGGCAAAAATCCACAAATATGAAAGATAAATTCTCCTTTTGTGATTGATTTTGATACGGTTGACACTTCTGTGTTTTGAAAACAACCAAATCCGACTCCCTGATTGGTCGAAGTTGAACTTTAGAGTAGAGCTGCCACAAACGATCATTTTAATAGTCGACTAATCACAAACGGGTCATGCACAAAGTAGATGTAAAACACACATTGACCATTATTAGCTTTAAACTAACTAAAAATAAAGACAGTCAAGACGAAAGTTTACTAAACTTTTAATGAATCATGAAGTCTCTTCATTTGTTTCTGGTATTAAAACAAGATTAAATCAAATGAGGACAGCATCAGAAACAAGGAACGGTTTCTCACAAAAGATAAAGTTTTGATCTCACTGTTTCAAAAAAAACTAGAAAAGTTGCATTAACTGCGATAATGCTTGTGTAAATGCTTTTTCTGAAAGTAGTCACTGAAGATAGTGAAGCTTTTTGCTGAAAATAGTGATGCAATTTACTTTAATTGATGAAGGGATTTGCTGACAATGCAAAAGCTGTTTGTAAAATGTTAAACTTGCTAAAAGACTGGAAATTTTGTTAAAGAACTATGAAAGAGCGCTGAAGTTTACCTACATTTCTGAAAAATTTATAATAAAATTGCTTGCACCAATACGTGCCAATGTTGCAAAAAATATTTAGTTTGTTGCTTAAATATGAGGTAAAATCCAAATTAGCCCCCAAAAAAACCTTAGTAGATACCAAATTAGCCTAAAAAGCTAGCTTAATACTAGCTTAAGTACTAGCTAAACTCCAAAATAGCCTAAAATTCCTCAGTAAACTGAAGTCAAAAACATTATCTTGTTAATAAAATAGAAGCCAAACTATTAATTGGTCGATAAAAACCTTAGTAGATAACAAATTAGCCAAAAAACGTTAGCATATTGCTAAATGTTAGCTAAACTTTAAATTAGCATAAATAAACCTCAATAGATAACAAATTAGCCACAAAAAACGTTAGCATGTTGCTAAAATATTAGCTAAACTTTAAATTAGCATAAAAAAACCTCAATAGATAACAAATTAGCCACAAAAAAACGTTAGCATGTTGCTAAAATATTAGCTAAACTTTAAATTAGCATAAATAAACCTCAATAGATATCAAATTAGCCACAAAAAACGTTAGCATGTTGCTAAAATATTAGCTAAACTCGAAACTAGCATAAATAAACATCAATAGATAACAAAGTAGCAAAAAAACGTTAGCATGTTGCTAAAATATTAGCTAAACTCGAAACTAGCATAAATAAACATCAATAGACAACAAATTAGCCAAAAAACGTTAGCATGAAAATCTTTAAAATACTTAAAATGTTAATTTGAAGATTTTGATATCCATTTCTTATGGGGCATATTTTACTCAATATTTCAAAAACGATCAAGTTTAAGAAAACCAAAAATACTAGCAGTAATGTCCTGAACAAGCAGAACGTTTTAACTATCACTGAAAGTGTGATTTTTGAGTTTTTACGTGCTGAAAAACGTACGGAAAGGAGCAGGAGGATCAATTCACACAAAAAAGTGTTTTTTTTTTTTACTTTACAACAACTTTACTACACTCTGACTATATTTAATATAAAGAAATCGACTTTTAAATGAGTCGTTCTACTTTAATTGTGGATCAGTCGACTAATCGTGGCAGCTCTCCTCTAGAACGGACCTAAAAAGTTGCAGAGTGACGCCTAAAGAAGGGATTCATGTATGATTTTATTAGAGTGACTGAGAGCTGTGAGCATCGCTAACATAAAAAAATAGAAACGCACAGAAGCCTGAAGGACTTCTTCAGCTGAGACCAATCGTAAAAGGCGAGGAAGAAGGTGATAGAGGAGCCACCTCCAGAAAAAAGAAAAAAAATGTGTTTTCTTCTTCTTGGCTTTTTGTAAAGAAGAGGTTAGGCAAAGCTGATTAAAATTCATGTGCGCGGTGAGGAGAAGGGGATTAATAAAGCGGCCGATCATCTGGAGAAAGGGGGCGGCGGTGGGGGCGAGGCCTGTAGGACTGCCAGCGCTGCAGGGATTCAGAGTTATCAGAGGAGGCAGTCGGGAGCGGATGAGGCTGTCCGGGATTACTGTTTGTTAGAGGAGAGCGTCCTCGCCACCGCGCTGCACTCTCGTGTCACGTTGGGGTCGAGGTGGCGAGGAAAGGGGCGCCAAATCGTTTCCGATTGTATCTCTGCAGAGCTGCTGCAGGAGTTATTAGAAAAGAGATGTTTCTGTGGACGAACAGGTTTATAATAACCTACATTTGCATGTTAGGAAACATGATGTGACAACCCGCTGGGCTGGTTTTCAAAGGATTTCTTTGAAGAAGAAGAATTCCGTTGAGGAAAGTCTTGATCAAAATCTGCTTAAGTACAAGTAAAATGACCCAAAAAGCCAAATTAGTTTGCGTTTAAGCTCATACGGGGAGCTAAAACTGTTCATTAAGCCACAAAGTGGCTGATTTGTCGTAGATTTACATTTTTTTTAAATCAAAATTCTACTTGAAGACACTAATTTATGATGTATTTCTATTTAAAAAGCTAAAGTAAGAAGACTTGCACTGTAAAAAGTGAAACGTTTACCCAAAGTTCTGCAATTTTACATTTAAAAATATTAGTTTTTATCGATTTAAGTAAAGTAAAACATCAACTCCAGATTTTAATTTGATGGAATCTAATTATTAACTGATCCAACGTTTCATTTTTTACAGTGTAACATTTAGAAATCCACTTTTTTTTTTACAGTTTCTCTAAAGTTTTACCTTTAAAATTGTGGCAATGTTTGACATCTATGTTCTTTGTAGATTATATCACACAGTGAACCCAAAACTGGACAAATTTCCCCTTTGAGTGTCAAAAATAGTCGTTTTTTTAATTTGTTACATTTGAAATTAATAGTTTTCATCAGATTAAAATTTGGAGTTGATGGTTTACTCAACTTAAAATCATGAAAACTAATATTTTCAAATGTAACAAATCACAGAACTTTTGTTAATTGATCCAATGTTTTACTTTTTACAGTGAAACATTTAGAAATTCACTTATTTTTACTGTTTCTATAAATAATTACCTTTAATTATGTGGCAATATTTGACATCCAGGTTTTTTTTTTGCAGATGTTATCACACAATTATTTAAAAAAAGACCAAAACTGGCCAAAATTTCACTTCCAAGTAGCTGAAATAGTCGTTTTTTTAAATCCTTACATTTCAAACAATTAGTTTTTATCTAAATAAAATTTGGACTTGATGCTTTACTCAACTTAAAGTGATGAAAAACTAATATTTTTGATTGTAAAATTGCAGACTTTTTGGTTTATTGATCCAACATTTCACTTTTTACAGTGTTTTTTTAAAACTATTTCTAAATATTTACCTTTCAAATTGTGGCAGTATGAGACATCCACGTCTTTTTGTAGATTATATCACACAATAATGCTACAAATAACCCAAAACTGGCCTAAATTCCACTTCTTAATGGCTAAAATAGTAGTTTTGTAATTTGTTACATTTGAAATGATTAATTTTTTTAACAGATTAGAATTTAAAGTTGATGATTTAATCCACTTAAATTGACAAAAACTATTTTCAAATGTAACAAATGACAGAATTTCTGTTAATAGATCCAACGTTTCACTTTTTACAGTGTAATATTTAGAAATCCACTTTTTTCACAGTTTTTTGAAATATTTATCTTTAAATCTGTGGCAATATGTGACATCTATGTTTTTTTATAGGTTATATCACACAATGATTCACAAATGAACCAAAAATTGGCAAAAAATTAACTTCCAAGTTACAAAAATAGTCGTTTTGTAATTTGTGACATTTAAAAATATTAGTTTTGTCAAAGTACAATTTGAAGTTGGTGCCTTACTCAACTGAAATAAGTAAAGACTAATCATTTTAAATGTAAAAAATGACAGAAGTTTTCTTAATTGATCCAACATTTTACTTTTTACAGAGTAATATTTAGGAATCCACTTTTTTCAAACAATTTCTCTAAATATTTACCTTTTAAATTGTATCAATGTTTGATAATCATCTGTTTTTTACACAATTATTTCAAAAAGAATCCCAAATTAGCCAAAATTTCACTTCCGAGAGGCAAAAATTAGCCATTTTTAATGCTAAAATCCACTGAAATCAAATATTTTTTATGTTTTATAACCAAAGTTCAAACATGTAGAGACAAATAAAAATGTTTAAATAAGATTTCTTCTTTCTGTGTTCATTCATTTTCACCAAAGTGAAGAATATTAAGCAATTTATTGTTGTGTGCTATGAAAATGAAATAAATAAAGTCACAAATAAAGTAAAAATTAGGTCAAAATTATGTAAAAAAAGGTCTAAAAAGCAGACAAAGTTCCTCTAAACTATGGAAGTTTTTGCTTTAAATCAAAAAAATTGAAGCTAAAAACTTAGATTTAAAATTTTGAATGAAAACTTTCGATTTCCGTGTAAACATGGCATGTTGAGTTCAGGGTTAAAAAGATTTAAAAAAATAATACGCTAAAGCCTAATGTCTGCAAAAAGCTGCAGCCCAAACACCTGAACTCGTGTTCGAAACGTTACCGCAAAAACAAAAAAAAAAGCGTTGTTGTGTAGTTTAGTTTTGCTTTCAAGACTGGTTTGTGAGTCTCTGCAGGATGCCTTGCAAAAAAAAAGTCTGCAGAACATTTCGTTTAAACCAAAGCAGGAAAACTTGTGCGGCCGCAGATCAAAAATCCTGTCGATTTGTATTTTTTGAGCAGCATTTTACAGTAAATTCTTGCAGAAGTGCTTCAATCGTTCTGGCAGGAGCTCAAAGCGAAGAATCCTGAGAGTGATGCATTATGTTGCATTTTGTCTGTCAAACTGGTCAGCAGGCAGTAAGAGTGAGTCAGCCTGTTCCAGCAACAGTCAGTCAGTCATTCTTATCACTGAGAGAACAGGACATGAAAGCTCTCCAAGCCTCAAACCAAGGAGCGCTTTGTTCGATTACCACTCACGTTTCAGCCAAATTAGGCCACATTATTAGGACTAATTAAGTGCTGGAGGCTTGGAGGGAAAGTTGGGCCCCCCCACACACCTCCTTGTATATTTTGTCTTCACCTGGCTGTGTTTTATAGCATCCTGTCTGGCCTCTTCGTCTGTGGAAGCCTCACGTTTTTGTTTTTTCGGGTGAAAAATGGCTCGGTTACACTCCCACCCAGCAGAGATTCTCCTGCTGATGCATGCAGGATGTGTGTAAAAAAAGAAAAAGGATGCATGACGTGTCGACCCTTTAACCCTTAAACTGCCTGCTCAACCACACGGGTGGGGGCACATTTAGAAAACATATTGATTGTGTGTAGTGCTCCCCAAAGGACGGAGGCCCTAAAGGGACATAAAAGAATAAAATTGAAGCAAAAAAACGTTTTTTTTTTCCCAAATAATAAAGTAAAAATATATATTTTTTATAGTTACTAACTGGTAGTAGTAACCTTTTTAATTATAAAAAATTGAAATTAAAAAATGTTTGGATAGTAATTTTTACAGAACTCATGCATTTTTAGAAAAAAAAACCATACATTTCACTCCAATGTCCCGTTAGGGCAGGAAAAAAAACTTTTCTGATCATTTTTTTAATTTTTTGGGTAGTTAAAGGGTTAATTTTTGCAAACTTTCATTGTTCTGGAGATTTGTTTAAAAGAAGAAGAAATGCAAAACTTGTTTTTGGTGGAGGCGATAAAGATCTGTTTTTATTCCGTGTTAATGGCTGATATATTTTCTCTTAAAATGAGTCAGCGCGGTTTCCTGATGAGGAAGAGGAGGTCCAAATCTGCACCAAAAAATCCACTTCTCCATCCTCTTGCTCGTCTTTTTCCTTTTTTCTCTTTTAGCCCCACCACCCAATGCTCCTTTAATCACCTGGCTTGCTCTCATTTCCATATTAAATAGGCTTTAATCATGAAAAGCAATCAGGCTTTTGCATATTCATACCTTCCTCTGTTCGCCGGCTTCCCCGTCTCGCTCCGGTGCCAAGCAGCCAGTAATCAGTAGGCAGGCGGCGTCGTGCCATCTCCCCGGCCCATCGCATGAAAACACACACACACACACACTCTGCGTGAGTTAGAAATAACTTCACATGCTACTTACGCATTATCTCTCCTCCAAGAGAGCGAAAGGGAGAAGATAAAAAAAAAAGAGAAAAAGATGGCGAGACTGATCCCTGATTTGAGCGGCGAATATTTGCACTGAGGCTCAAGGAAAAGTCGATTTGCATAATGACTTTGTAGTTTTGCATTAATCACATTTGCATATGAAAATGCGTTAATTACTCCTGATGATTTTTTTTTACTTACTTCATTTGATGTCCAAGCTCTGAGGTTGTGATTAGGGGTCACATGGTGGGAGTTGTGTGCGTGCTGGAGGGCATGAGTGTCTATTTTCATTTTTTGTTTCAAATTTGAAAAAAGCTTTTTTTTATTTTGGTGGTTTTTATAGAAATCTACTATTTTAGGTTTTGCATTTTGCTGCTTAAATTTATTCCACTTGTAGGCTCTTTCAAAATGCAAAATGAAAGGAGTTGCAAGTTAATTAAAAAGCAAATTGGGGTATTTTGTTGTGCATCACAAAATCTGCATGCATGCACAAAATGTGCAAACTTTATTATAGCTATTCTGTGCAAAAACAGGCCCCTAGTGCAAGGTTTTCTTTAAAAATAAACAACAAAAAGGAACAATTTCCAGTTCGTAAAACATGATTTCTTAATTTAAGTTGATTAAAATATGATTAATTTTTTTGCATGACAGACTTTCTTAAGATTTTGTAGATTTAACTATTTTTTTTTTACTTTTCTGTTTGCAAAATTACAGTGTATGTGTCTGTACCTATTCAAATTTGCAGCAAATTTTCCATTTTAGAGCTAAAAGCTTTTATTTTGTAGTATTTCTATTTAAAAATATGATATCTTAGGTTGCATACAGATCATGCAGAAGTGATGCCACGTTTAGGTTCTTGCAGAATGAAAAATGAACGGAGTTCCAAGTTAATTAAAAATCAAATTGGGGTATTTTGTTATGCATCACAAAATATATTGTTATTATTATTATTATTTTAGGTGTACTCTGCAGAAACAGGCTTCAAGTGGAAGACTTTCTTTAAAAAAATGACAAAAAAAGAAAAATATTATGTGTTTTCTCAATAAAAGATGATTAAAAAACGTTCTTAATAAGATTATTTTTCAGATTCAGCAGATTTTACTTCATTTTTACGACTCTACCACCTTTTCTGTGTGTAAAATTACAGTATACGTGTCTGTAACTTTTGAAATTTGCAGCACGCTTCTGCAAATTTCCCCTTTTAGAGCCACAAGCTTTTATTTTGTAGTATTTTCCATTTGAAAATATCTTAGGTTGCATGCAGATCATGCAGAAGTGATGCTACGTTTAGACTCTTGCAGAATGCAAAATGAAAGGAGTTCATTAAAAAGCAAATTGGAGTCTTTTGTTATGCATCACAAAATCTACACAAAAATTGCAAACAGTTATTATAACTATTCTCTGCAAAAAAAAGGCCCCCATCAGAAGATTTTCTTTATAAAAACAACAAAAAAAGAACACATTGTTTGTTTTCTCAACCAAAACGTTCTAAATAAGATTATTTTTCAGATGATTTTACTTGATTTGTATGGCTCTACCTTCTTTTCTGTGTGCAAAATGTCCTTTATACGTGTCAGAAACTACCTGTACTTTTTCAAATTTTCAGCAATTTTCCCCTTTTTAAGCCAAAAGCTTTTATTTTGTTGTAGTTTTTCATAAAAAATATGTATTTTAGGATGCATGTGGAAGTGATGCCACTTTTTCAGAATGCAAAATGAAAAGAAAAAAAGAACAATTATTTAGTTCCTAAGACATGATTTCTTTTTTTAAATTGATTAAAATACGTTTATTTAATTAATTTTCTTTCTTAGTTAATTTTTATTACTTTTCTATTTGCAAAATTATAGTGTCTGTACCTTCTTGCAGCAAATTTCCCCTTTTAGAGCCAAAAGCTTAAATTTTTTGCAGTATTTTCTATTTAAAAATGTGACATATTACGTTGCATGCAGATCGTGCGGAAATGATGCTACTTGTAGACTCTTGCAGAATGAAAAATAAAAGGAGTTGCTTGTTAATTAAAAGGAAAATTGGGGTATTTTTTTATGCATCACAAAATCTGCCAAGAAATTGCAAGTTATAGTTATTCTCTGCAGGAACTGGCCCCCAGTGGAAGATTTTCTTTAAAAAAAACAATAAAAAAAGAAACAATTTACATGTTTTCTCAAAGAAAAATGTTCTTAATAAGATTATTTTTCAGATTCAACAGATTTTACTTTATGACTCTATCACCTTTTCTGTGTGCAAGATTAGAGTATGCGTGTCTGTACACACCTGTACTTTTTTATATTTGCGGCATGCTTCTGCAAATTTCCCCTTTTACAGCCAAAAGCTTTTGTTTTGTAGATTTTTTAAATAAAAAATATGACATTTTAGGTTGCATGCAGATCATGATATGATGCCACTCTTGCAGAGTGCAAAATAAAGGAGTTGTAAGTTAATTAGGGAGCACATTGGGTTTTTTTTTGTGCATCACAAAATCTATTATTATGTTTTTGGGTGTACTCTGCAAAAACGGAAGATTTTCTTTCAAAAAAATATTGTTTTCTCAACAAAAACGATTATTTTTCTTGCAAGAAGCAGATTTTACCCAATTTTTATGACTCCACCACCTTTTCTGTTTGTAAAATTACAGTATACGTGTCTGTACCTGTGCATGCCCCCCCCCAGTGCAGTTGGCCCATAACGCTGCGCCTCAGACGGGACCACCCCCCGAGGGCTGTCTGCCTCTGCTTGTGTCTGTCTGCTCGCCGCGGCAGGGTCAACCCGGTCTATAAGGGAGCGGCTAAAGCGGCCCAGCTGCAGATTTATACACATGTGCGAGCAGGAAAACAGAATGCCGATAAGAACCCCCCCACACCACACATCCACCGCACACACACAGCGCATATGCAAGAATGCACACGGAGACTCTCATCTCCTGTTAAGGCCTGCATCGCACACACACACTCTTAAAGGCTCCCACATGAAGGCATCAAACGGCTTTATGGCACTCATATGGCAGCAGATTTGATATTTTCCTACCACAGCGGGGGAATAAAACTCGCCACTAATTTGGACTGCGAGCGCCACTGCTAACTTTCAGCATGTGCTGACTGACTGTGTCCTCCAGATGTGTGGACTCTTTGCTCCTTAACGGCCTCGCTGAAGAGGCATTAGAGAGCTCACACCCCGTCCCCGCGCGTTGACGGCTGCGCCACATCTCCGCGAAGTGCTGATGAGAACTTCTCGCAGTCGTCGCCAGTCGGGGGGGGATGTGTTTATGTTCTTAAATAGCTGTAATCGACAGCTCGAGGGCCGGGTTTGACAAGCTGGCTGTGCAGAAAAGCACGTTTTGATGCTTAAAGTCACAGAATCTGAGCAACTTTTCTGCTAAAAAAAATGCTATTGCTAGTTGTTTTCTCCCCCACTTATCTTATTAGCACCTTACTCTGATGTAGCCAAAATAGTGGAGAAAAATTTGAAGATTTATTCCTCTTTTTACTGGTTTTGTCACTAAGAGAATCCTTTTACAACTTATTTTGTCCACTTTTATCATCTGGATTCATGCTGCCTTCTACCTATGACGCTTAAAAGCCAAAATTACAGCAACATAAACGTTGGAGCTTCAGTTTTAAAGGGTTTAGAGGAAAACAAGATCAGAAACTTCCTTTTTTGGATTTACCAAAAGCAGCAAAAGCTGCACAAAGGTTGCAAAAATTGAAAGTTTCACCGTAAAGGTGGGCTGATGGGTGCCAGCGGAGCTTATCTGGGCCTGTGGTTTGGCTAATTTTGAGGCTATTTTGGAGTTAAGCTAATATTTCAGCTACATGCTAATTGTTTTGGCTAATTTAGGCTTTTATTTTTGTCTTTTAAGCTGTTTTGGAGTTAGGCTAATATTTAAATGCTAGCTGTTTCGGCTAATTTAGGCTTTTTTTGTTTACTTTTTAGGCTGTTTTGGAGTTTAGCTAATATTTCCGCTACATGCTAGCTGTTTTGGCTAATTTAGGCTTTTTTTAATTTATTTTTTAGGCTGTTTTGGAGTTTAGCTGATATTTCCGCTACATGCTAGCTGTTTTGGCTAATTTAGGCTTTTTTTTAATTTTATTTTTCAGGCTGTTTTGGAGTTTAGCTAATATTTCCGCTACATGCTAGCTGTTTTGGCTAATTTTGGATTCTCTTTTTGTCTTTTAGGCTGTTTTGGAGTCAGGCTAATATTTAAATGCTAGCTGTTTTAGCCAATTTTGGCCTTTTTTGTTTATTCTTTTAGGCTGTTTTTGAGTTTAGCTAAGATGTTTGCTACCTTTTAGCTGTTTCAAATAAATTTAGGCTTTTTTTAAAAAAGTTTTTTAGGCTGTTTTGGAGCTAATATTTCAGCTACATGCTAGCTGACTTATTTTGGAATATTATTCCTGTCTGTTTTTATTCAGAGTAATGTTAGAAAGTTACGTTTTTAAAGTTTTATTCAACTAGTGTTTATCCTGTAAAGGGGTTAAGAGAAAAAAAAGATCAGAAACTTCCTTTTTTGGATTTACCGAAAGCAGCAAAAGCTGCACAAAGGTTGGAAAAGTTGAAAGTTTCGCTGTAAAGGTCATTGAAACTTTCATTTTGCCACTTTTTTGTGAAACCATTTTCATTCCTTTAAACAAACAATAATTAAGAGGCTGATTTAAAAGTAAAAATTGTTTTCCTGGAGATGGCACCTTCAAGGTCAAAGGCCTCCCGCTCTGTTGTCGTAACCCGAACCTTCCCAGAAAGCGAGCTTCTTCACCGGTCTTTCCCAGGGCAGAGCTGCACACGCCAAAAAATGAAATCAAGTCTGAGATGCTATCGGGGCCTGATGGGTGCCAGCGGAGCTTGTCTGGGCCTGTGGTCTGGCGGGGCAGCGCTGGCCCGTACCGACGTGAGAGTGTGTTTATGCGTGTGTCCTGGAGGCTCCAGATAGATGAAAGCTCGCCTTAACCATCAGCTATGCAGGAGCTGTGCCAGCAGCCAGAAATGTATCGGCGCGATAACAGCCGTAGACAGGCGGAGAACGAGGAAAAGGAGAAGGGCAGATAGAAAGACAAAGAAAAAGAGGCCGAGGCCAGAGGGGGAAGGCCCGGGGCGAAATTCAGCCCCAGTGGTGTCACTTCATAAATATGTGTTAGATTTATGTCTGTGTGTGAGTGGCAGAATATCAGGGTATGTGTCAGAGGCAAGACAGGAGACCGTTTGACACACCTGGGTATGTTTCAGGACACTTACTGTGGAAGCGAGAGAACAGAATTCCCCTGGAGACACGACCGTTGCAACACTAATGATGTTGTGCTGCTGGCATTACCGGATCACAACAAGATCTCATGAACGCCACTAAAAGGAGCGAAGAGACAAATCAGAGACGAGGAAGCACATCACTCTGCTCCAGATTTACAATGATTGCTTGTCAAATCAGGCGAGAATTTAGAATATTAGGTTAAAAAAAGTGATTTTTTTGGTTAAAGTGGGAATTTCTATTTATGTATTCACTGAAGAGAGTCTATTTCTAAGAAATTATAACACACCCAGAAAAAAAATATATTTTTTTTTCTTCAAATGTGATTTTTTTGGGTGCTTATTTAAAGAAAATCTGCCAGTAGGGTAAGAATTTGTTCATATTTTTATCAGTTTAGTCAGATTTACTTTGTTCTAGCACTCTGGTTTCACCATGATATGGTGACCGGGTCAAAATTGACCCACTTAATTTAAAAAAATATTTTAAATGCAATTACATTCTAAAAGATTGCAATAAAAGTGAAAAATTTGACCTAAAAACAAAAGTAGAGCTGGAATACTTTCAAGGTTATTAAAGTATTATAAATAGTGTTGTGTAATTATCTATGTTATGTGTTGTTTTGCAAGGAGTTACACTCTCTAGAAATCTTTTTTGTGGTACTTATTAGGCATTTAATCCACATTAATGTTGAGGTAAAAGTCAAAGACATTGTTGTTTTTGCAAAAACAAAAAACAATTGACTTTTAATTAAAAAAATACAATTTCTTTGAAGTTTTTCCAATTAAAACTATTCAGATCGATTCAAAAATATTGATAGTATTGGATAAAAAAGTTGGCTTAATTCTGTTTTTATGTTAATCAAGAAATTTAAAAAAAAGAAAACTTACAAACAAATAAAAAAAATTGAGATTCTTGCGACCTCCACCAAAAATTATCAATATTTGTATTGATATCTGCGATATTTACTGGTATCGGATCGATACCCAAATGATTAGTATCGTCTAGCCCACATGTGTCAAAGTCAAGGCCCGGGGGCCGGATCCGGCCCTCCGGATCATTTTATTTATTGTTATTAATGGCCTGATTTTATCTTGTGCTCATTTCTAACTTGTATAATATTGACCAAATATATTCTTATGGAGAGTAAAATATTGAGAGATTATTTAAGGTTTAAGTTGATTTATTCTGGAATAATATTCCTGTCTTTTTATGACTCATAATTATGTTAAAAAGTTACAGTTTAAAGTTTTAAGAATTGGCATTCTGCTAGCTTTTTGGACTATTTTTGCATTTAGTAAGATTCTTAAGGCTATTTGGAGTTAATATTGTAGCTACATGCTAGCTGATTTATTCTGGAATATTATTCCTGTCTGTTTTCATTCATAGTAATGACAAAAAGTTATGTTTTTAAAGTTTTCAAAATTTAGATTTAGTGTGTTCAATAAATGTTCATCCTGTTTGACCTGCTGTGTGTTTTGGATTTTGGACCCCTGCACGACTGAGTTTGACACCCCTGGTTTAGCCCTATTGGCTAAAAAAACCCACATTTTTTTCTGTGATAAGGATTAACTAAAAAATAATTCTATTATCTGACCATTTATCAGTGTCACATGACTCCAAACAGGCCTCACAGGTGTGTGAACATGTGAGACTGACTCAAGCTGTAGAAGAACTCCACGCTGAGCGTTTCTTTTTTTCGGAAACCTGACCTGAAGGACGTTTACTGCCTGTTACTTTTTGCAGCTTGCTAACGCACCTTTCCAAACCTTGTTGGAGATACCTGATCCCTTTTATTGTTCCTTTGACCTACATCCACTGAGGGTCAGGGTGGAGCAGCCAGATACTGTGTGCAGGTGCAGCAGGAGAAACCCAAAAAAACGAAGGTTTGGGTGACGGTACGCTGTTTCTTTAAATCCTCTGTCAGCTTTCAGCTGGTCATATTGGCTGCAGACACACAAGCACATGCAGATGTGTGCGGTTAGCAGGCCAAAGCTGGTTCCAGTTAGCGTGGAGCCAGTCACACACTGTGTGGGAGTCTCACCCCCTGCCCACTGCACCGCTGCCACCCTCCGTATTGTCTTCTGGTTTTCGGCACATGTGGAGCCTTTCTGCCGTTTACTGCTCCGTCTTATCTGGGTGACCTCGCCTGTCCTCGTTGGCCCCTTTGATGACAAACAAGCCATCAGAGCAGAGGGGGGGAACGAGCGTAAGAGGGGGCGGAGGAGACAGTAAGGTGTTGTGAAAAGAAAGGGGTCAGGTGAGGAGGCTGGAACCCCTCGGGGACCCCTAGATCACAGCCATGCTAATGAGGAGGTGTCAGCTAACCCCTGACAGGTGTAATTGCACGTAGAGTCCCAGGGCTGGTGCACGGGTGTGGATGAGAAGAGGGGGTTGCAGGGGCAAGTTTATGTCCCAGTGGCCTAACCTGCGAGCTGCTTTGTTCTGTATGCAAATGTGTCGCCGTGGCGCTCTTGTCGGAATGCGCGGCGCAGCGAGGCTCAGGAATGCTGCAGTGCACGCATGTGACACCTACTGCAGCACGTCCCGGGCTTGTTAACAACCAGCACCTGTGCCGGCCTCCGCTTCAAGATTCAAGCAGCTTTAATCTGAAAATAATTCACCTATAGCGTTCTGCAGCTGCTATTTTCCCATCATGCATTGTTGTTTTTTGCTTTATTTGGCAACAGAAGCTCCTGTTTCTTTCTTCTATTGCAGCTCAGACCTCAAACCGGTTTGATGTTTTCACAAACCGGCCTGTACGCAACTGAAGCGGGCGTCCAATTTAACTTAATCTTTATTCTCTGTAAAATATCAGCTTTAAACTTTATTTTTACTCTAGATTTTGGGTGGGAACCATTAAAATGTGATAAAGATTTTCCTTTAATCCATAACTGTTAACGTGGGAGCTAAAAAAAGGTGCAATGGATTCAAAATATAATAAACATGAATCCAACTTTATTAGCAGCAACATTAGTCGTTTGATGAATATTATGCATTATTATTATGGTCTGTGGGACTCCTGGCTTTTCTTTTATTTTGAAGTTGAAGGCATTTTTTCTGTTTCTACGGCGGCCCTGAAGTTCAAATCGCATTGACAAATATCTCAAAGCAAAAAGATCACTACGATGATTAAAAAAGTAAAACAAAATACTAAAGATAGCGTTATTTTTTAGAAAAAAAATGAAATTCCTCAAAACAAAACGTAAAAAACAAAACAAAAAAGAAACCAAAAGAGGTAAATGAATTTATATGACGTGAATCGATACCGGATATTATCATCCAATCGAGGATTCCCCATTTTACCTTTTTTAGTTTCTTTGTTGTGTTTTTAATATTACATGTTTTCTAGAAACTACTTCTGTTTTCTATTTTTTTTTTGCTTTTGGTTTTTGATATTTGTTTTCCCTTCTTTTTAATATTTGTTTTGTTTTATTATTTGTACTCTAGATTTCATGTGGGAACCATTAAAATGTGATATAGATTTTCTTTTAATCCATAAATGTCAAAGTGGACGACAAAAAATCTGACTTTTAAGGTCCAATGGATTAAGAAAAAAGTCACTGTTTTATGGATATAATCATAACACAACTTTATTAGCATCAATATCAGTCAGTCAGTTGCTAAATATAATGTATTATTATTATGGTCTGTTGGATTCCTGGCTTTCACGCAGCTTTCTTTTATTTTGAAGTCGAAGGCCCTCAAAGGTTTCTACGGCGGCCTTGAAGATCAAATCACATCGACAAATACATCGATGCTAAAACATTTTAAATATCACAATGTCAATTAAAAAAGCAAAACAAATGTTAAAAAGACAGCAAAACTAAATTCCGGAAACCAAAACGTAAAAAACAAAAGCGGAAAAAATAAGAAACGTAATAATTTAGAGGATGATTGTCCATCGTTATTTGACATGAGGCGATACTCGATATTATCAGAAATATAGTTACCCTTTTTTTGTTTCATTTTTAACATTTCCTTTTGTTTTCTATAATTTTTTTTTTACGTTTTAGTTTCTGGTATTTCGTTTTGTCTTGATGCTTTTTGATGTTTGTTTTACTTTTTTTGTTGCGATCTCTAAAAATTTTGTTAGTTTTTTGGCACTTCAGGGCCACCGTATGTTTCCTCATTGTTTTTTTCCAAATATGTTTATTTATTTTTTGTTAACTTTGGCGGTTAACAAAAGGTTAGCAGAGCCGCTTTGAGGTAGTACACTGTAAAAAAGTAAAACATTGGATCAACTAACAAGTTGAGTTGAGTAAAACCATCTATCCAAAAGTTTCATTTGATAAAATAAAAATAATAATAATAAATAAAATTAAACGTAACTCTTGTTAATTGACCCAAATTTTCACTTTTTACAGTGTAATTTCCCCACGTGACTGATCGACTTGTGCGTCAAGAATGAGTCAGACATGGAGGGGAGGATCTAGTGGTTTTTCAAAATAAAACTTCTGCCAGAATCAGATTAGAAATGAAAACTATTGATAAAATAAAGGCTGTGTTTTCATATTGAAGTCATTGATAAAAGCTCCCAAACAAGAAAGGATGGACGAATCCACGTCTGCTTTTTCGCCTCACATGACTTTAGCTGCACTGGCCATATGCAAACAGTCAATGCCATGACTCCTCATCCAGCCCCCTTCATTCACTGGCATTTTGTTTGTACCTTTTTAGGGCAAAATAATGGCCATAAAAGGCAATCTGGAAAGAATAAAATCTGATGTAAAGCTCAGATCTCAGTCCCTGAAGACTGGGTTAATTGGCCCGGTGGTTTTGCTGAGGAAAAAAGAAAAATCCAGGGGAGAAGGAGAGCATTATTACTTGCCCACCTCAGCTCCACGCATGTGCCAGCGCTTTAATAACTTCCTCCAGGCCTCCTGGCCCTCAGCCCTCCTCGAGCTGGCTCCTTCTCGTTTCATGGCCAGACCGAACACCTGGGCAGAAAAAAATACATTTTTTAGGTGAATTCCTTCAGAATAAAAGAAGAAAAAAACCGTAGCGCGGCGCATTACCGGATCAGTTAACCTCTCACGTCAGCCGAGTAAATTGGCTGATTAGGTCCGGCATCGGCGGATGCGAGATTCTTGCTTTTCTAACTGGTAGTTGACCTGAGCGGTCAGCGGAGCTCCAGGCGTAATTACCACAAAGTGAACTATGATTCCGCTTTTATTGGTCAGCAGTGATTCCTCCCCCATCTTTTTGCTCGTTTGCTTGTTTGGGAAGTTGATGAAATTTATCTTTGGCTGTCATTAGGCAGCTGCCACTCTATTAGCTGCCACGCTTCCTTTAACAGCATATGGCGCGCCTGTGTAAGATATGACAAGATGCAAATGGCGTTTGATTGGGCTGCCGGAGCTGATGGCCTTAAGCGGAGATTAAGAGAAGAAAAGAATGCAGAAGAAGTTAGATCATCCGTCCTAATTCAATATTGATCCTCCCAAATTTGTGACTTTTTCCCCCACAGGGGGGGCACGCATGTGGCCCTCTCCTTTTACGCCTCCTCCTCCTCCTCTTTCCTTCCGTCTCTCTTCTTCCCCGTCCAAGCTGTTAAGCTGTCCAGCTTTCCGCTGCCAAGCGGCTGTGTGAAGCTCAGCCAAACTAAACACGGGCAGGCAGCCCGCCGCTCGCCCCACGCAGACACGCGGGGGAAACACGTCCGCGTGCGTTTACGCGCAGGTCCCCGACCCACACCGACAACACCAACCAGATCGCCGCTAATAGCGGAGAAAAACCAACGGAATCAGTAAATGAGCCCCTCATTAACTCCCTCTGACCCTCGCTCCCCTGAGGGAAGCCAAACCAATCCCGGCGCCAGAACCAGCTTCCTGTAGCAGACGCTGATCCAACATCAGTGTTCACTCATCTGTTTGTACAGAAGAGAATATTCCTGAGCTTGTGTCACTGTCTGCCGTGTGTTTTACATTCGTCAACAAAGGCTAGCTTGGAGGCGGTCGGCCATCTTGAGGAGCCTCAGGGTTTGAGGCAGGGGTGTCAAACTCAACCACACAGGGGGACAAAATCCAAAACACACCTTAGATTGTGATCTGAACAGGATAAACATTTATGAAACACTAAAACTAAATCTTTAAAACTTTAAAACCGTAACTTTTTAACATAATTCTAACTAGCTATCTAGCATTACCTATGATAATAGTGTGAATGCTGTAAGCTGAATTTGGCCGCTAAAGATGCTAGTGCTAACTGCTGAAGATGCTAAAATTGATTGTTAAACACGCAAAGGATGATAGAAATCTAAAATGTTAGCTGAGTGCCAAATTATCCCCCCCCTCAAAAAAAAACTAAAAGAAAAAACTTAGGTTAGCCAAAACAGCTAGCACGTAGCTAAAAAAATAGCTACACTTTAAAATATCCTTAAAAAATCCTAAATTTGCCAAAACACCTAGCCTGTAAATACAGTATTAGCCTTTAAGACAGCCTAAAAAGAAAAAAGCTAGCACGTAGCTAAAATATTAGCTAAACTCCAAAACAGACGAAAAAACATAAAAATAAAAGCCTAAATTAGCCAAAACATCTAGCGTGTAAATATTAGCCTAACTCCAAAACAGCCTAAAAAAACAAAAAAAAATTCCAAAACAGCTAGCATGTAGCTGAAATATTAGCAAAACTCCAAAATAGCCTAAGAAATCTTAGTAAATGCCAAAATAGTCTTAAAAGCTAGAAGAATGCCAATTTTTAAAAACCGTAACTTTTAAAAATAATTATGAATAATAAAATGCAGAAATATTATTCCAGAATGAATCAACTTAAACTTTAATTAACTTTCAATATTTTACTCTCCATAAAAATACATTTTGTAAAACATCAGGCCATTCATAACAATGAAATAAAATGATCTGGAGGGCCGCATAGAATTACCTGGAGGGCCGGATCCGGCCCCCGGGCCTTGACTTTGACACATGTGGTCTAAGGAGTCCAGATTCGTCTTGCAGTCGATAGAAATGCCTCTGCAGGGCAACTCTGTACTGAATTAGTTGAATCTCCAGCGAAGCTCCGTCTGAGTCACTGACAGGGCTGTGCCACAGTGACTGATGGATTCATTTGGCATTATTAAGTCCCTCCATTTAAGGGGGTAATTTGTCAGGGAGTGACACCATTTCTGTGAGTGCGCAGCCACAACAAACTTTACTGTAAAGCTTCGTTTGATGCAGATGTAAAGGTTTTTTTTACTGTCTACCAGCCTCCTTGTGTCTCACCCCACCTCATCTGCCACCGCCTCCTATATTTCTGACCCTTTTCGGTTCCTCTGTCTCCATATGGAAATGACAGAAAGGACAAAATTGATTTGTATATTAAAGCTTGGCTGAGAATGGAGAATTTGCATAATGTGTCGTAGCCCGGGGCAACACCTGTCACCTATATCAGTTTGTAGACACATGAAGCCGTCTAACACATACAAAATGGAAAATTTAAGTTAAAAAATACAACTGAACACAGTTTATGGTTTATTTTGTTTGTGGTCTGAAACCATATTTTCCTGGACAAGACCGTACGAGGTATCAGATTCTATTTCTTAAGTCTCCAGTTTCCCTCAACTTTTGAGGGAAACTGGAGACTTAAGAAATAAAATCTGTAAGTCTGCAAAATATTTATTCTTACACTGAAAAAAGTGAAACATTGGAAAAATTAACAAAAATGTCTGTATTTGTTACATTCAAAATTATTAGTTTTCATCAAATTAAAATTTTGATTTGGTGGTTTGCGCAAATTAAAAAATGTAATTTGATAAAAGCTAATATTTTTAGATGTAACAAACTAGTCACCAGTGAAACATTTATTGAACTTTCAAATAACATCCGTAACACAAAACTCCAAGAAGACCTGGTGGTAGTTAAGATGGCGGCTGAAAATCATTAGCTGGAAGCGAAATTCCTCAAGATTTCAGATTTGTAGCCACTTTTATTAAAACTTTTTTTTAGTGTTCAGGATTATAGCTTAAAATGTGTCTAAAGAAGGTAAACGCTTTTACTCATTTCAAAAATGACATCAACTAAAGTGCTCAGATTTATAAAACTGTTAAGATTGTAGCTAACCGCGGTTAGCTTAACCTGTTACGCGATCAATGGGAATCAGCTCTGTTGCGGAAAAAAATGACTCTGCATCGAAATAAAATTACTTTATATTAGTAATGTGTTGCATATTGATGAAAAGTCGCTTTAAAGTGTTTCTCAGCAGCGCTAAGATGCTTTTCTATGCAGATTAGCTAGTTCACGTTGATCGTGTAAGGAGGAGAATCTCAGAGAGCATTGTAGGTTTTGACAGAAAAAGTTCAAAGCTTTTTTTTTTTAATCTTAAATCATTTTTTTTTATTGTCAAGAGTTTGGAGCAAAATAGTGTTGAATCATCTCAATAATAATTACTTATTTCTAGATCTTAGCTTTTAATGAGACGAGTTTGCTGGTTCTGAGAGAAGTTTGGAAAGGTGTAGAGCTAAGACATATTACTTAAAACCTGGTAAATATCATAAGATAGATAAATACAAACAGAAAAGTCACTAAAACTGGTTTAAATCCACTGATTGAGCAATTTTATTAGCAGCATCTTTGTTATTATTATTATTATGGTGTCTGGGAACAACTGTTGCAATAAATCTACATTTGGAGTATATCCTGATTTTGTCTTTTACTTTGAAGTCGAAAGCTCTTCTTCTGTTTCCAAGAAACGCTTGTTTTTTGTCAACTTTGCTAGCTTGGTGGTTTCAATTTAGCGGTCGCTTTAAGGAAGTAGCAAACAGATTTCTGACACATAACCGAGCGACTTGATCAGTCGGACGTGGTCGTTTTTCAAAATAAAACTTCCTTCACAATCAGCTTATACATAAAACGTAATAAATGTTGGAGTTTTTTTGGGCCCCGGGGATTGGAGGCCACTCCTCTAAAACACTTTTTTCTTTCTTTCTCCAACAGATAAAGACGAACCATCCAGCTACATCTGTACCACCTGTAAGCAGACCTTCACCAGTGCCTGGTTCCTGCTTCAACATGCCCAGAACATCCACGGCATCCGCATCTACCTTGACAACCATCTCGCCAACTGTTCGCTCACCCCTCGCATGGCTCTGCCTCCCCCCCCAGGAGCCGACGCACTGCCCCGCTCCCCGCTTCCGACTTTCCTCGGCGACGCCAACAACCCCTTCCACCTCCTCCGCATGGCTGCGCCCTTGCTCAGGGATCACCACCCTCCCCCGGGGTACATGGAAACCCGGCTGCCTGCGACTCCGCCCTTCGTGAGCCCCCCACCACCCCCCAGGGCACCGATGGATCGGCTGGGTCCAGAGGAAATGGGGCTGCTGTCGCAGCACCCCAGTGCCTTTGAGAGAGTGATGAGGATGACCCCCATGGAGCCCCCGTCCATGGATTTCTCCCGTCGGTTGAGGGAACTGGCAGGTAACACCACCAACAACGGTGGGCCCACTCCTCCTCTCTCCCCAAACCGCGTGCCCCCCATGCACCGGCTCCTGAGTCCGACGCTGTTCCAGCCCGGGGCCAAGCCTCCCAGTTTTCTCCCATTTCCAATGCAGGCACCCACCCCCCAAGGCAGGCATGGCTCTTCCAGTCCTCCAGACCCACAGGGTCAGAACCAGGCCCAGGCCAAAGCCAAATCCTGCGAGTTCTGTGGCAAGATCTTCAAGTTCCAGAGCAACCTGATCGTCCACAGGCGCAGCCACACGGGAGAGCGGCCCTACAAGTGTCACCTGTGCGACCACGCCTGCTCCCAGGCCAGCAAGCTGAAGAGGCACATGAAGACGCACATGCACAACAAATCCGGGACTATTTCCGGCTCTCCTGAACAGGAAAGCAGAGGAGACGGAGGAGAAGGGGACGACAAAAACAGGGACGGTGAACCCAGAGGGATGGGCATGGACAATGAGGAGGATGAGGAGGAAGAGGAAGAAGAAGAGGAGGAGGAGGAGGAGGAAGAAGAAGAGCTAAGGAACGGCAGTCGGCCAGATTCCAACTTAAGCGAGGACTCCCAGGAATTTGCGCCGAACAGAGAGAACGGCCCCAGAGAGTCTCCGGAGGTGAAATCCCTGAGCGGGGACAGAGTCAACGACGGCGGCGGCGTGGGCATCCTCCACCCATACAACCACCTGGACAATCACCTGAGAATCAACCCCAACAAGAGAGGCTTGGAGAGGCAGCCAAACGGGGATGGAGGAGAGAGGGATGAAGCCGAAAGGGAGAACGAGAGGGAGCCGGACAGGGAGGGGGACAAGCAGGACGATCCGAGGCCCCAGATGAACGGCAGGATCAGTGTCTCTGAAGCAAATTCCTTTCCCGGGCTTTTCCAGCGTCGGCCGACCCCGATTACCAGTCCGAGTCCCTCCAACAACAAGAGGATCAAGATAGAGAAAGAACAGCTGGAGATGCCCCCGACCTTACCCCTGATCTCCCCAGAAAACGTCTACTCCCAGCTGCTGGCGGGCTACGCAGCGTCACGCCACTTCATTCGAGAACCTTTCCTGGGATTCACCGATTCCCGGCAGTCGCCGTTCGGCACCTCGTCCGAACACTCCTCCTCTGAGACTGGAAGCCTGCGCTTCTCCACTCCACCCGGCGAGCTGATCGAAGGCGGGAGCGCTTCGGGGCGCAGCGGGAGCAGCACCCCTCACCTCCTGCGGGGTCCCGGACCGGGCCGCCCTCCCAGCTCCAAGGAGAGGAGGAACGACACCTGCGAGTACTGCGGCAAGGTGTTCAAGAACTGCAGCAACTTGACGGTCCACCGGCGCAGCCACACGGGGGAGCGGCCGTACAAGTGCGAACTGTGCAGCTACGCCTGCGCGCAGAGCTCCAAGCTGACGCGCCACATGAAGACCCACGGCCAGTACGGGAAGGAGGTGTACCGCTGCGACATCTGCCACATGCCCTTCAGCGTGTACAGCACGCTGGAGAAGCACATGAAGAAGTGGCACGGCGAACATTTGATGGCCAGCGAGGTCAAACTGGAACAAGCGGACAGAGGTTAAGCCAGCAACCATCAGCATACAGTATCCACGCACACCGACAAACACATCCTTACACTCACTCAACGGGGCTTGGCTGGATTATTCCTCTCTTGATAAGAAATCCGATTAATTGATCTTCTTTTTTGAAACTGCCACCTGAGAATATAAACAAATAGAAACTTTAATAAGAACTCGCCTGGAAGGTCCAACCTGGCCCTTCTTGGTGAGCTGCTGGAGGATTTTTTTCAGTTACAAATCCAAGGAGCCTTTCTACTGTGCAATAATTTCTGTATTTATTGGATTTTTGTAATGATATTTGGCATGTGCAGGTACATCTTTGTGGGATTTCAAATGGAGTTTTAAAATGTGCTAAAACGTTTTTATTCTAAAAACTGAGAAGAGGTCATCCTTAAAGAAAATGTTCTTTTTTTTTCTTCCTGTAAGGAAGTTTATTATCCTGTGAGAGTAAATTAGTGTGAGTTTTTAAAAAAAAGATTATTGTTTTCTATATTACCTGCAGCAGCGGATTACAATCCATTCCCTCATACAGGCCTATAGCACTGAATGTCAGCCTGACAATAAAATCGATACTGGATTTTAAAAATCCAACCTGATAATAATTTATTCAGGGAATTTGTCCTTTTTAGAAAAAAAAAAAATTGGCAATTTATGAAATAATTTCAAAATGCAGTTACTGTATTGCCGTCCTCTCTTTGGGTGAGGACATAAATAAAGGTTGCACTTAGTGGATTTACCCTTAACTGACGCTTGGTACATTCCTGATGTAGGACTAAACCACCATATTTAATGTATTGACTAAGTTGAGACTACTCGTGATTAATGTGAGAAGGAGAACATTCCTGTTTATGGTTTGTAAATATGTTCTTTTTTGATATGTTTAAGTAGCCCTGACTGTACATGATAGACGGCCTAAATGTAAACAATCAGAGGACCAGCTGCTTGCATCATCCACAGTATATGCTACAATATTTCTTTATTTGATTACCTCCCCCACCAACTCATACCATGTGTTTCTTAAAAAAAAAAGAGCTACTTCAACACTTTCTCAATCCCTCTCGTGTTCTGGTTGAATTTCTGCAAAACAAATTCAGAGTCAGTTTGTGTCCTTTGGGGATTTTATGAAATGAAAAAAAAAGGTCGTATGAGTTATGATAATTTCGAGCAGGGCTACACTAGGGGATGGCCAGACGACCTTGAGTACGGCTATTCTCGTAGCAAAAAAAAAAAAAAAAAAGAAGATGTGTGAGAAAGTAAATGGAGGGAAGACCTTGACCAGGGAGAATAGTCATTCAAATGAAATTGCAAGCATATGAAACATTTTTTTTTGTACTCAATTGCACATCTACTGGCCACATCTTATAACAAACCAGCAGATTGAGACGGAGTGAGCGTGAGAGGGAGGGAGACGGCGAAACCACATGAAAGAGCAGCCGGAGCACATCTCTCATTCTAGCACTGCAGTTGTCAGACGCGAAAATCGGCGTTTGCGGAGTTTGACCCGCCACTTTGGCCTATTTTCAGGTTTTATCTCTTCCACTTTGCTTTAATGTAAAAAATAAACTTGCCGTGCTTTAAAAGCAGATTTTTTTTTTTTTTTTTTGTGGTTTCGACCCCCCCCCCCCGAGACTCAGAGGATGCTCACACATGCATGAGAGTCACAATCAAGGTGCTGTTTGAAACACAGAGAGTCGTCACAATGAGCCATAAAAAACCCAAATCACTCATGGACATTCAGTCTTACAATATGTTTACATCGTTGAAGTATGCCATTAATGAAAGACTCTGTGTTTTAGTGTTTTAAAATGATGATAAAAGTATTGTTTTCTCCGATACTCTTACAGTTTATTTGACCGCCATAGCATTTTCTATGATTATCCTGGTGGAGGGGTTTTATCTACATGAGTATGTTTCTGTATGATTGCTTGTTCACTGTATGGATGTTTTTTTTATTGTAATTTTGCCAAATCATGGAAGATTTTATTTTAATCTTTTTGTTGTTTTAAAGCTATCCATCATGGATGTAAAACAAATGAGAAGAAGCAACCTTCAGCTGGAGAATACAATGAGTTTTTTTTATTTTTTTGTTGCCAGATATGTTTTCGGAGGCTGTTTTGTTTTGATGCTTTCCTCCTGTTTGGTTGAAGGTCTTGTGATGGCACTTAGAGCTGTATTTTATTTTATTTTTCTCATATTTGGCGTTTCACAACTTTCACTAACACTCTTTGTACAAATTTTTATTATTTTCTTTGGTTTTTCTTCTTTTTTGGGCGGGGAGGGAGTGCATCATTGTGGAAAAAAAAGGTAATTTCAAAACAGTACACATCTGCTGTTTTGAACATATATGTATTTTTGTAATGTGTTGAAAAATCAATACAAGAAAGCCAACACTTCAATAAATGTTGCAATTGCTCTATGATGGAACCTACTTTTCATTTTTATTATTATTCTTCAGAAGCACCTTAAATACATTATAAACGTCCTCTTAGCATTTGGACAACCGCTTAAATCTGAATTTACTTTATTATCATTTTAGGCATAATATAATTTTATTTTTCAAGGTGTTTAAAAGAAACATGTCAGAATTAAAAATAAAAAATAAGATGTAAAAATATAATATAAAAAATGCACAAAAAAATATTAATTAATTAAATTTAATTCTGATTAAATAGATTCATGAATTTCTTTCTGAGGTGCATCACAAACGGCAAAATAAACTATTAAAAAAAAGTATTAATATTTATCACAACTGACATTACACTACCTATAACTCCATTGAGATGAGAACATTTGTTGTGTATGGTGTCTTTTATTTTGAAAGGAACACCTCTGTCAAAACTATTACATATTTTGGAAAAAGGCTATTTTCCCTTTATGTTTATACTTATTTATATATATAAAAAAAAACAGTTTATTTGTATTTATAATAATAGTAACACTGACATGAATACAAACGTCTTATTTTTCTAAGCTATGTTTTGTGGCTCCTTCTGGGTGTTTGTCAGTGAGAAACTGTAGTAGACTGCAAACCACTTAAGCATATCTTAATCTGTCAGATTTGTGGATTACAAAAATGATGCTATCTGTTTAACACCATAAATATCAGCGATCTATCCGGATCTATCTGATCTAAAAAGCTCAGTCGGTGTTAAAACATACTGTTTAGAATTAAAAATGTTAAATACTTTCCGTTTCAATCCAAAACTTAAATCTGACATGTACAGAAAAGGTTTTTCTGACATTATAGATAATAAAAAACAAACATATTTGCTCTGCTCCTTTGGAGTGTCACATTCTGTCTGTGACTCATCTGTCTGTCATCATGTGATCTTTACATAAAGACAAAAACAACAACGGAGAAGCTGCTGGTTAACTATTCAACGTAACCGATGCCAGAAACACATTTCGAAATAGTGCAGTTGGTCACATGGACAGAAGGTGAAGCTGTAATTGGAGCATGAATGACGCTTTTGAGTATTACAGCAGTGACTGTTCCTAAAGTGAACAGGTGAGACAGAATCTATTAACCAAATGCGTTAAATACATTTTCTAAATTACATTAAGTATTTAGTTTTGTTCATGAACTGGATGGTCCGTTTTTTTTTGGTTTTGATTTAAAATTATATATTTTTGTGTCCAAATTATAACTGCATCAATTTTTTATGTAGATTTACAGCTGAAGTGCACAAAAATTTCTAATCATAAGGAGAAACATATATATGTGTTTGTTTGAAAGCTACTAAATGTCTTTAAGGGATCTTTCAAGTTTCCTAAAAAGTGTTAAGGTTATTTTTCAATACTTAGTAATACCTCTAAAACTCAACTGAACACCAAGATAGTTTAAAGTCTCAATTTAATCATCTCTTGATCTGTTGTAAAACCGTTCCCGATAGTCTCTTAGTTATAATTATGCAGTTTTTAGACAAAATATTTAAAAACTTGGGTTATTATAGGGCATAGTTTCTGCAGAGTGGCTTTGTACAGAGCAACCCCACCCCCCTTTCCCATCCCCATTGCTGAGTACTCAGAGCAGGAAGTTTTCTACAACACAAATATTCTTTTTTTCAAACTGCATGTTTTTGTCGGTCCTGATTCACAACAATTTGGATAAAAAAAACTGTAGAAATGCAATTTTAAGATGATTTATCTTGTCATCCATCGCTAGAAAAATGCTAAACGAAACTTTTATTGGACTTTTGCTTTGGAGACATTAAATCTGGAATTTGAAAGTCCTCTATTTAAATGAAACAACGATTTTGTCCAAATATTGGATGTGCAGTGTTTATAGATCCACTTTTGTGTATTTAACTTTTATAAGTCAAGAATTTGGGGGTTAATTTGTCTGAATTTACAACTGAAATACCCACCAAGGTTTGATTTCAAAGTCAGAACGATACGAAATCCAAATTAGTTTATTATTGGTAGAATTTATTCACATTGTAAAAATATTGCCTTATAATTTATAGACATGATTTCTCAAACTAAGATTATTTTTGTTATGGAAAAACCTTATTCATATATTATATTGTCTTGCAAAATCTAAATTAGGACCATTTTTCTTGAAACAAGCGTATTTTTTACTTTTTTAAGATTCAGCTTTAGCACTAAACAGGTTGTTTTTATCATTTCTTTAGATCTTTGAAGCTTTTTTACGTTTTCTTAAGAAATTAGAAATGATCCTTTTCCCAAATTCCATCTTTATTAATTTAAAATGTTCGTTATTTACTATTACAATCCTTATAATAAACCCTCATTAGGCAACATTGAGAAAAAAAACTTTGTTTTTATTATTGCAAAAGCAAATAAAAATTGTGCAGAAAAAATGTTCATATTTGATCTTTGTCAAATACCTGTTGGGTTAAAGGTAGCTGTGGAATTTCACTTTTTTATAGTTTAAGTACAATAAAAACAAGTGAGTGATGACAGCTCACACTTTCCATTGTAGCAACAAGATGACAGATTAACTGAACGTAAAGAACAAAGAATTTACAAGAAAATATATCCATGGATGGAATAAAATTGTCTTTTATTTTGGAAAATTGAAGTGACTAAGTTTTTGTAAGGAAAATATAACCTGTTTGTTTCTGTCTATGTCAGCTGTTGACAGTCTCACACTTTATAAATGAGTTCTGGCACAACCGGCCAGGTATTTCTTGATATGAAGCCAACAGCAGTCAAGTCTGTCTTCACCTGAGCCTCCGGGCGACTGGAGAGCACAGCAGAGGTAGTGTGTGAGCAACAAGTGTGGGTGTTTTCCTGCAGAGAGAAAGCCCAAAGAGACAAACGATAGACGACGGGGTGGAGGTCCGAAAACCGTAGAAAGAGCTTGTGCAAGGTGCGTTTGTTGCACAGAGGAATCTTCTGAGCTTACACACCATAACAGCTCAGAAAATGTTACTGATTGGAGAATAATATGACTAGAAATTTAAAAAAACTTCTAAGAATACCATAGTGCTGGGCATATGATGATACATGTTGTATAGACGATAGATACGTGTCTATCGTGCCATTTTTCCTCCTTTCTAACCTAATTTGATCAATTATTACGCTAAATATATAATTAAATAGCCCGAGACAATTGGATAGGTTTTGCCTCATCAGTATGTGCACAAAAAATGTTAATAAGTGAAAATAACAACAAATTAAAAAGAGATTCTTCATAAAGAAACTCCATCAACATAAAACTGCTTTATGATTCGCACTCATGCGGGTTTTGGACATGCTTTACGTTACTTAACGCGAGTGCAGAACGAAGTTGTTTCCCTGGAGTTGAAGCAGACAGATACACCGGTCCAAGAAGAAGCACTTTTAGCAAAAGAAGGGTCATTCTGGAGGCTATTCCCGCGCCAATGCTAACACAACAAACAAGGAAAGTCCACAAAAATGAACTTATGAGATCCAAAAAATAGGAGGTAAATCAAGCCGTGGAGTAGGGCTGTAACAAGTATCCGAGTACTCGAATCTGCTCCCGAAAAGTACAAAATTTCGCGACATCAGAATCGCTGAATCGTGACTTTTATAAATATTGTTAAGTGTAGTAAAAATATCTATTGCTCTAAAATACAGAATGATGCTGGATTTTAATTTATGAACTAAAACAAAGCAGAATGTGCGGAACTACTGTCACAGGAAGTAAGCAAATCTTCAAAATAAAGTGTTGGTGAAGCTTCCTGTTTTCAAAGTAAAACTATCGAGTGTTTTTCTTTCGTTCAAAACATGAGACTGAAGTTCCGCTTACTGGCATAAAATCTGGAAAGAAAAAAATTATCTTTAACATCGGAGCTTTAGCTCCAGTTTTTGTATTGTTTAAATTATGGTAACTCTTCAACAGTTGATGCCAAATGACGTAAATCTAATCAGAAACATCAAAAAATCAAAAAAAAAAAAAATGTTGTGACTATTCAGTATCTGTAACTTAATAGTTAAAAAAGTAAGCTAGGATATATTTTTAGAGAATAACTGAAAATATACTTTATTGTTGTGTATATATATCATTATTGTGACATAAAATAATTCATATTGTGATATACCTACATTTTTTCCATATCGCCCAGCACTAGAATACCCTCAAAAGAGTGATTTTTTTATGGTAAATAAATATATTCTCTCAGAGAATTATAAATAAATGTTCCATTATTAGTCAAAGTTTGCATGTACACAAAGTTTCTTTGTCAGGAGAACCTCCCAGTGCCCTCATGCGCTGCTGCGTGGGAGCAAAGTGACCTCAAAAGGATTTGGTGAGGAGCTGCCATATCCTTTTTACCAGAGAGTGCTGGCCTACGGTCACAGACAGGGAGACGCAGAGCAGGGGATGGGAAATCACGATCTGGAGTAAAACCACGTCCTCGGGGAAGAGGGTGTCAGCAAGGATTGCGGTTTGGGTCTTGGGCAGCGCGGAACCACAAAGTCGCCGCAGAGACCCTAGGTTTTTCTGGATCACAGGGCTCAGGCCCCATGGCCTCTCTGTAGATATCCAGTTACTAATCTGCGAGCCCTGACCAGTACCCATTGGAAAGGTTCTGCCCGCCCTAAGAGCAGGCCTGGCAGACCAGAGTAAATCTGACCCAGCTGCCAATTCTTGGGAACTGGGAGGAGGAGGGAACAAATGGGCTGGGAAAAGGCGGAGAAAAGTGGATGGAGGGAGATCTGGGAGAGCCAAAAGCAGTGTGGTCGAGAGTGGTCAGTCAACAGCTGTGGGTCTGGAAGACTGTCTCCTCCGGGAGAGTCTGACCCGTCGGAACAAAGCCTCTGCGGTCGTGTTGGGGATCTCGCTAAAACGCAGGAAATGAAGACTTTTTGCAGATGGAGAGCTCTCTGGGAGGTTTGGGTTGTTTACTGCGTAGAAGTGTCAAAGCGCATTAAAATGGATCAAAACAAGTTAAATAATATAGAAAACAAGATGTTTTCCCTGGATATAAATATAAAAATCTGCCAGTGGAACTGGTGAAGATTCCTAAAATAAGTTGTGCTCTTTTAAAAGACTAAATTCAAACTTTAAATTAGCTATGAAAACCTTTATTTAGGTATATTTGAGTAGTAATTTGAAATATTATGTCTTAAAGTAAGTGTGTATTGCAACAAAACCAATATTATATTTTTAAAATACACTCCAAACCTTATTTTTAGACATTCAAGTTATTTCATCAAGTTGATCTTTACTCTACACCTTTCCAATTCTTTTTGTCTCATTAAGAGGTAGGATCTATAAATAAGGAAATTATTTTAAAAATTAGTCAAAATCCTTTTGCTCCAAACTCTTGACGATAGAAAAATCTTGATTAAAGACAAAAAAAAAACCCTCAATTACACTAATTTTTAGTTACTTTGGTTAGTTTGAAGTTCAATAAATATTGGCAAGTTAGACTTTCATCACTATTATTTTTCTTAAACAAAAATGTTGGTTTATGTACTAAGAAGAAGTGCTAGTTTTTAATTTTCTAATTTCATTTTTCTCAGTCAACTAATATACTATAAGTTATTTAATAGAAATTGTTGATGTCTACTGTGAATCTCAGAAAACTATTTGTTACTCTATTAGATATCTACCAATAGTAGATGTCTCTAATACATCTACCTGTAAACATTTAATCTTCGGACATAGACATCTATTACAGATGTGGATTTCTACTGGACATGTCATACAAATCTATTTTGTGACTATTAGATTAATACCAATAGTGTTCCTACACATAAACCTGTAGACATCTAATCTTGGAATCTTTTCAGATATCTAATAGTCATCTAAATGTAGATTTCTGTTAGACATGTCATACAAATCTATTTTATTACTCTATTAGATATCTACCAATAGAGGTCTCCTACACATCAACCTGTAGACATATAACCTTGGAATATTTTCACATATCTATTCACAATCTAACAAACATTTTAGAAGTTTGCTGGACATCTTAGACAACTCTTTTTTGTCACTCTATTAGACGTCTACCAATAGTATTCTGAATAGAGGTCTCCAATAGACCTCTATAATTGATGTCTATAGACCTCTATGAATTGACGTCTATAGACCTCTATGAATTGATGTCTATAGACCTCTATGAATTGATGTCTATAGACCTCTATGAATTGATGTCTATAGACTTCTATGAATTGATGTCTATAGACCTTTATGAATTGATGTCTATAGACCTCTATGAATTGATGCCTATAGACTTCTATGAATTGATGTCTATAGACCTTTATGATTGATGTCCATAGACCTCTATGAATTGACGTCTATAGACCTCTATGAATTGATGCCTATAGACTTCTATGAATTGATGCCTATAGACTTCTATGAATTGACGTCTATAGACCTCTATGAATTGACGTCTATAGACCTCTATGAATTGACGTCTATAGACCTCTATGAATTGATGTCTATAGACTTCTATGAATTGATGTCTATCGGATGCATAAAGCTGTAAATTAAAAATAGCCATGATTTAGATATCTGATAGATTTTTAGACAGACACATTTTTTGAAAGCTTCATCATCTGCCCTGAAATTACTTTTAGTGAGATAGTGTTATGGATAAAATAATAATGATCTATTATGATTATTTAATTGCTAAAACAGTTCAGTGGGCCATGACAGCCCATGCAGACACACTCAAGCAAAACTTTGATTTATCTTTTCTGTGCAGCCACACCTTCGCCGTCTGCACGTTTCACTCTGATCCTTCTTTTTGTTCTTCCCTTCAGTCTCCGCTTCACTTATTCTGACTGTCATTACCTCACTTCTCCTTTCTCTGGGTTTTCTCTTGGAAGAGGTTCTTGGCTTAAGCGCTAATTTATGCTCCCGCGCTCCCCTCTTCTGTCGCAGCGTCACCGCAGCTCCGCTGGTGTCAGACCTCCCAGGTGGGAACAGACGCAGGTAGATTTCTTCCACGGTGGGGAATCAGCTTGGCTTTAGGCTTCCTGACGCGCCCCGCATGCCTTCCAACAGCCCGCCTCAGGGGGGTCAGTGTCATTGTTGACATTGGACACAAGCTCGTCATAGTGTAATATTAAATCTTCTCATTGGATTTGGACTGCAATTATATCGTAAAAACAAACTGGCTGTGAAGCCATGGCCCGCCAGCGAGATCGACTTTCATCAAGTGCAGACTGGTTTAATTACAGAGTATGCCAAACACCCATCCTTAACATGGCCAGCTTTTTGCTGCTGGTGTTTCGAACCCTCTCATTCTTTTATTGTGCGATAATCACAAGGGAATTGGTCCGTTTACAATGTGCTGATGCAGAATTCAGCGCTGCTTTGCACACATCCTGAGCATTTAAACAAATAGTCCAGAGTCAAGGTGTAAGATTGGGAAAATAGCCACACAAATTAATATTTTAGATCAAATAACCCAATATTCTGGTTTATCTTTGTTGGTTATTTATTGGGCATAATGTTTGGGCTTGTCAAACAAGATTCTACTTCTACATCAGTGACAAATTGGCTGCACACTGTGTGTGTTAACAGTTTTCAATACTCTATTTCCCAAAGTAGTGAAAATAATTCAGCATATTTATGTGGGTCGTTTTGACACCTAGAAAAGCTAATATTTTACCACATAGTCACAAATTTAGCTGTAAACTTTTACAAAAATATTCAAGTTGAATAAACTTCATGTTTAAATGCACAAGTAGAGCCCTGGAAACATGAGCCTGAAGTTCATGTTCACATTGGAGATTTTGGTTTAATTAACATTTTTATTTTATTTTGAATTTGACCAAATACATAAATGTAGTCAATATAATCACAAATTAAACCTGCAAGCGGGATATGTCCCATAAGCCCTATCCACCCCTCTGTCCTTGCCATCATGGTATTCGCTGCATGTGACAAATTCAAGGAAAATTTTCTAAATATCAGCTTTTCTGTTGATTTTAACTCCATAGCAACCATTTTATTTTTCGGATTTTCTTGGGAACTTATTTTTTTTATTTTGTTTTTTGTAACCACACCCACATTTCTAATACGTATGTCTATATGTTGTTTAATTCAGCTTGAGCCAATCATTCATGTATTCGATTTTCACGATATTTTGGTGAAAAGATGTGCAAGCAATAGGGAAATGAACGTTTGCTAACACCATTAAAAATCTATAACTTGTAAAGTCACCATTTCATTCCAAAGTAGTTTCCCAATTATGCTCAAGGAGTTAGGAGGCAGTAGATTGAAATCCCTGGAAGGGTTTAAATGTGTATGTGGGCCTTAAGGGGATTTTCTTCAAGATGGTTGCCTCTTCCCAAGGTCAAAGGTTAGCAAGTTGTGGTTGAAGACGCAACCTGATGATGTGTGTAAAGTTTTGGAGAACCACTAAAACAAAAGTCTTCCTATTACTTGTAATATCTTTAAAATGGAAAAAGTCTGTTCTTCAATTCAGGTACGGTCAGAATCATTCCATGAAATATGGTTAAAATGGAAATTGAAATTAATTTTAAAACTTTATTTTTGCTGTTTCCAATATTTGTGCAATTTTGTTAGTGAATTAAAAAAAAGTTTTTTAGATTTTGGCCCCCTACATTTTTTAGACGGTTTCTCGCTGTGATGACATCATTTTTTTGATTGGGGGGTATCGTTTTCATTGTGTACGAGAGGCATGTAAATGTGGTGGAGGTAAAGATTTAGCTCAAATGCGCATAAGTGAGAATTGCAAAAACAATCTGGTCCCTGCAGTCCAGGAGGGCACTTCTAGAAATGTACTGTAATTGACATTCCTGAGATATTTTTTATGCCTAAATAAATAGACACATCTTATAACTTCATTTAGGAAGTAAAATCAAGACATATTTAATAAGACTTACCAGTGCAACACTAATCCAGATTTATATCAGAGGAGGCCTTCATAGAAAAAAGGAAACTGTTTAAAATAAAAGGGTCACCAGAGGAGAATTTGTTCATTTATTCCCCTCTACCAGTCTTTAGTGCTAAGTCCCTATTGTGTCAGCTGTATTGTGACAGGTGTGTGCAGTGGAGAACTTGTGGAGATAATTGCCACGTGTCTCTCATGAGTCGTTATTTGTTCCCAGAGCTGAAAGAACCATCAGAAAAATGGGGATATTTGATGGTTACAGAGGGTAAAGAAAGGCAGGGAGACGGTGCAACTCTCAATAATAACCACAATTAAACAGTAAAAATATCCTGAGCAGCTCCATTAATAAGGAAGCGGGCTATTTATCAGCTCAGACAGTAAGATAGACCAATCTGTCTAAAGGCTGCTGCAGCTTCACAGTTATGGTGCAACTGAGGAGCATCAAATGCGATAAACAGAAGCATCTGTTAAAGATTCTTGTTAAAGTCAATGGGGGAACCCTCTAACTATGATTTATAAAGGTGAGTTCCTCCTGTACATGAATGAACTCAGCTAGTTTTCTATAAGAGTGGGATTTGATTTGGGAATTTCTTTAAATTTATCATTAACATCAGCGATCTCAGTTGTTCCAACATAAGCTCTTGTTTGAAATGCCTTTATTTTGTAGTCTGGGTCCCGGTTTATCAGACCTGTGGTAATACAACAGTGTGATGTTCACACCAGGTCTTGAGGTTAACATGTCAGAGAAAGCTCTATTCTTTATTTTATTTAGTTCTCTGTGCTTCTGTTTGGTGCAGTGGAATTCACGTGTTGTTCCTCTTTTCCACTCCCCTTTGACAAAGCGGGAGAGATTTCAGATTCCAGGTGGATCACCTGCGTTCCTGTTCTTGGCTGTAGACCTCACCCAGTTCTATCTGGCTGAACTCTATTCAAATACGTAGTGGTAGATTTAGATAAGCTGATTAATTAGTCCGTCCTGGGAGAAGATCCCTCCTTTATGTGGGCTTCCCAGAGGTCTCCTTTTCCTGGAATGAGTTTTTCCTTACCGATAAGGAGGGTCTAAGGGCAGGGATAACCAGTTTAGTTTAGACTGTTTAATTTAGCAATCATCTATTCTTTATATTTTATGACAGACCTGTCCAATGAGGCAATTGTGATATTTGGCAATATAAAATTGTATGAAGTGTTTCCCAGGAAGGTAGAACATACCCAGGACATTCCAGTCCATTGCAAGGATACATACAAAGACAACAACCGCCATGGGGTGATTTAAAATACAAGTTTATGGGCTGGAGGAAATGGTCCACCAAGGATTCCCAGCCAAAGTTGGTTCTCTTAAATCCAAAAAAAAAAAAAACAATTTCAGGAGTTCAAATTTAGTGACTTGTTCCATTAGAGCATAAACCAAGGCCTGGAGTTCATTTTAGTTATGGCCCAATGTTATCTTGAAACCATTTCTAACTTTTATGATGGAATATTCCTGCCTTATACAGTTTTTTTGGCACACATTCAAGTTTAGTTAATATTTCAGCTACATGTTAGCCAAAATGGCAAACCCAATATTTTAGCTAGCCATCCAAATTCCACTTGCAATATTCCCTAGCATCACTACAGGCAATGCTATATGCCTTGTTCATTGACAAATTTAGTTTTTTTTTTAATGATTTAACTTTGAGTGTTCAATAAATGTTAATCCCCATTCAAAAACAGTTAAAGCTAATCCTATGAGGTCTGGTACATTCAGCCAAGGAAAATGGCAAACCAAACACTTGCCACAAAAATACACACAGCACTTTAAAGCAAACACACCAATACCAACAGGGTGCACAATTTAAAAGGGTTTATTGAAGTGAAAACAAAGCAAACCTCATTTTGACCATGACAAAAGGGAAATGCTGATGGTACAACATTGTTTGAGAGAACAAAAGAAATAAACTTGCTGGGTCCAGTGGAGATGACAGGGTCCCACTTAGTGGGAAGTTCTGATGGATTCTGAGAAGAAAACTTCTGCAAGACTCTAGTCACATTTCAGACCAAAACTAACAATTTGAAGACATTTTAGTTTAGCCAGACTTCCTCTTCATTGCTTTAGTCATGAAGAGTCTTTCACTGTAGGGAATGGGGGCTGGCATCATCATATAGTCATGGGGATAGCTGAACAAAAACCCACCAACTGGAGGGACAAAAAGGGGACTGCCAACTTGGACTCTATAGGGAATCCTGACCGGGACGTATTGAAATGTTGGGCCTTCTGCTTCACTTTCACCATTGTAGATGCCACGGTCGTAGATCTTCTCCACATAGGTCATTTCACCTGGCCGAAATGACATCTGACTGGACGGGGTCTCGTAGCTGAAAGTAGGTGGGTTGGGTTCTGGCAAAAACCCTTGTGTGCTAGCAGATGGAACTCCTTCAGAAAAGGGACTGGGAGGTGGAATTGCCCAGAAATCTGAAAGCAGAAAGTACTTGCTCAGTTATACCCAGGAAACCACCATCCACAGGGATTCCACAAATCCATTGATATAGCGACTACTTCATAAACACAACCGGCAAACGGATTTACTTTGATTTGGAGGACCTTGAGGGCTACCACCATACACTTGCGGTAAAGGCGCTGCAGGTACCAGTCCCATCTGAGCATTGGGTTGAACATATTGGGGCGCTTCATGTGGAGCAACTTGACTAGAAGGATCCAAAGCAGTAGGAGACTCCATTGCCACATGTGCAAATTCACCATGAGGGATTTCCCAAGTAGGAGCCTGGTCCGGTCCCTCTCCAGAGTAAGGACTTGAGGCTAAAATTGGTGCATAAAGGGAACACAAGCCCAACATTTAAGGATGCTCTTTGGAGGTTATTTTTAAGAGGTTAATTTAAACACCTTTTACCTGTCTTTGTCAGATAACTGTGAGTCACACCAACAAATGTGACAATGAGCCAAATACTATTAAGACAAAAAAAAGAGAATATAAACAAATTGCACTTTACCATTAGACAAAAATAATTCTTACCCAAACTAATACTCACCCTAAGGCATTCAGGCCAGCCATCATGTAAGTACCAAAACTGTGTCCAGTCACTAGTAGATATACCCTAACAGTGACTGCCAATGACCAGTAACAACTCAACACCCCACAGCTGGTCGTCATTGGCCTTGATGATGCCGCATTTTGGGTCACAAGTGCTGCTCCAGTTCCTTCATTTTCAAGTATGTTAATAGCTGTTTTTTCTTCACATACATTTTAGTCACTTTTTCATCCTATTCTTTGACATCTGTGACATTTCAATGAGAGTTAGTACCTTTTATTTGGAGTTACTTCACTGTGGACCACTCAAGCACTTTCTTTATCTACACAGAAGTCGTCCCTCTGTTCAGTTCTGGTCTTGAAACAACCCAATGACTGTTTCCCCATTGGTAAAACCAAATGCTTGAGATAAAATTATTCGTATAGATTGAAAAAAGCAACTTAAAAAAAGTATAGTTCTGAGGCTGAATAGGTTCTTCACTGGAACAAAATGTCCCTTTTTGAAGTTTTTTGTCAAGTTCAGATTGTTAATCAGCAAACATTTTTCCCAGCAGGATGAAACCTTTCAAACTTAACTTTTTGACTGACAGTTTAACCAACAAAAGTTGGAAATATGAGAGCAGTCAAAAATGGGTTTTGAGAAAGGCAGCGTTCACACCGAATGTGATTCGCATGGCAGAGGCGACCAATCAGGGACTCAGCTGTGGGCACGTGACGTTTGCAGTCACTCGGTTCAGTAAGTAGTATACTAATCCAATTATGTAAGTGTTTTGGTCCTGATCTTACATCCAGGTCCAGCAATGGGGTCGCGGGGTTGCCGGAGCCCCTCTCAGGTACTGTTGGGCAAAGGTGGGATACACCCTGGACAGGTTGCTGGTCAGTCTCACTCGCGGGATGGGAAGGCAGTCTCCTTGGGCTTCCTGAACTTTGTAATACTTTTCTTATTTTCATAGATACAATATTATAAAAGGTGACCTGGTTTTATTCTTGTTTTAAATTTTCCCCTCTCTGGTTAATGCGGGACAGCAAGCCTTCAAACTGGGTCACAGACACAGCTCTTGGAGTGGGAGTGTAAGCTCCAGGTACCGGAAGAGTCACTCAATGATCACATAAACCCAGAAATGGAGACGCGATTACTGGTGTTTTTATAGAACTCTTTATAATAAACAAACCTGATCTCTCAACATCATCCGTGTCTTCCATACATTGGACGTAAGATATCCACAGACACCACTCCATGTAGCGATCAGACTAAAACCATTAGCTTTTAGCTCCTCCCACACATGGCAGCAGCATCAAGCTCAAGAACACATTTTTGTCTGGCAGCGAGCAGAGCGCCACATGGCGAAGGAGAGGCGGCAAATGCAAATTTGACACGCAAATCGTGTTTAGTGTGAATGCGGCATTATCCACATTCCACTAACTGGAATTAAACGGTCTTCCTCTAGTGAATGTGCCAAATAACTTATTCCATTGTCTACTATTTTTATTAAGGTATTTGTTTAACGTTGGAAAAAGAACTTTACAATGTGACATTTCATTGAAGTCTGAGGATTTTTTAATTTTTCCATATTTCTAATGTTAAAATCAATACACACAATTGTAAACAAAACAAATAAGAGGCACAATCCCAAGATGTTTAAGGTTAAATTTGAATGTTAAAATAACCTTGGACTAATACGAAATACAATTATAAAAAAGACGAAGAAAGTGTTTTCTTCAGTACTATGCTATAGGTAAAATACTAGAGCTTAATTTTTAAGTCTTGAATTTAACTGTTCAATCCTTATTCTGGGTGGGACGAAAGCTCAGTAGTATCTGCTCCCCTTAAGACCTTTCACCCGATTTGCCCCAACAGTAGCTTCCTGTTGTGGACAAAAAAAGATTGAATAGAAAAAAATAAATAAACTTAGTTTTACCTCAAATTTTGAGGAAAAAGTCTAGCCAAATAATCTCAATGGCCAAATTAGTTCCAGCATAGATGCAGATTTTGCAAGACAGGAGAGACTCAAGATACATGCACTGAAAGGTTAGAAAAATTTGCTGCATTGGACCCATCCCCAAGGATTGGCATTTCTGGATTTGAACTCATGGCCTCCCAGTCTCAGGGCAAACACTGTGCCCCAAGGCCACCAAGCTTTGCTGGTTAGTTTGTTTATTTTTAATGTCAGCGTTTGCAGGAACTTTAGTTCAACCACATCAGAATTTAGACAAAGGTGTCCCAGTGTTTAAGAAGAGTGGAGATCTTTATTAGAGTCCAAACAAGGCTCACAACACTTTGCCAGTTGAAGAGTCAAACCCTGAAGTTAAAGCCATCAAAATACAACTTTCAAAGCCTCTTGCTGTCAGGAGAACATCCTGCTCCATCCACCTGCTGGGTAAGCTCAGACAGACACCCCGGCCTTAAGCAGGAACCCTTGCTAACGAACTATAGGCCTGGTCCTACCCAGCTACTTCTCCACTGAGACCATAACCAGCCTTCCCAACCCGGTGGGCTCGAGGGGCAGACTGCTTTATGCCTTCAGACTGTGGGAAGGGTTGAGATTGTTGGATGCTTGCTGGAACGTCTCCGACAGAGTGGGTGTCATGCCAGTGCTTCTTCCCATGCTCAAGACCGCTGCTGGAGAACGTGTACGTGCCTGGAGGACGGCGCCTGTTGAGTAACAGGTGGTCGACAAGAGGATGGCCAAACCAAAAGCCATCGACATAGGGACCAAACGGCAGGAAGCTGCTCATGGGTATTCTGCGTAGAAGTCGCACAGGAAAGTATCTGGAAGGTGGGAGACGCTCTTCTGTTTCCAAGTCGTAGTTTCCATGGTTGTACACGTTTTCCATGTAGGACAGTTCACCTGGCTGGACTGTTAGCATGGGACTCTGTGGATCCTTGTGACTGACACCAGCTGGTTGAAGTTCTGAGGTCAGGCTTTGACTACTGGAAGAGGGAGTTTCACCAGAAGTTCTCCTAGGGGGATTGACCACCCAACGAACTAGAAGAAAAGCACAAATTAAAGTTAATTGACCAGCTTAAAGCAGTGAAATGAAAGTTCGTTACCTTGGGATGGGGGATTTTGAAAACTTGATACTTTTGGAGAACCGGCTTCAGATCCTAGTTGTAAAGGTGCAGCAGGGTTACTGGGTCTGTAACGAACAGGAACTGGTCCCATGCGAGCATTGGGTTGGACATATTTAAGGGGTTCACGTGGAGCAGATTGGAAAGATGGATTTGAGGCAGCTGAGGAAGCAGACTCTGCACGTGCAAATCCACTAGCAGCAGTTTCCTGGCTGGAACCAGAGGGAGGGCTTGAACCATAAACCCTGCGAGGATCCAAAGCTGGAAAGAGTGTAAGACTTAGTTTCTGGATTGTAGGACTATACAGTCCATCTACAAACAACTGCTGCATTATACCTTTTTGTGCAAGGAAGCCATTACTTGCAGAAGTCAAAATGACAAGGATCCACACCCTGTGGAAAAACACAGGTAGTTCAGATCACTTAAACCACTCAACCAGACCTGGAAACCACTGCTCACCTTGAAGCAGCCACACCAATCATTTTTGTTGGAAGAGAACCCTTACTACCACTAATGCAGAAGCTGTGAGGAAACCCTTTTAAATGTTCAACAGAACTGAAGCAGCCAATCAGAACGTTTGAAGTCAGCTACACAAAGGTGTCAGCCATTAATCCTAATAAGGGTGAACTCCCATCTTGACAGCAACACAAAAATGTTTGCCAACTAACAATAGAAGAGCACAACAGCCAATCAACTTTTATTGTTAGTTTTAAAGTGTATTTTTTTCACCCAGGTTCCCCAAGATCTTAGAATGTGGAAAATATATATAAATATAATTAAAAGACCCACTTTGCCCATCATTTAAATCTTTACTTTATTGACAGATTCTCTTTAAATAAGCAAAAAATAAAATAAATCTGCTTATAAGATAAAAAAGGGTCTTACCAAGAATTCTTATTTTAAGTTAACAGTTCTAGACATTTAATTACGAAATAAACACAATTAAGATATGTTTTCTTAATTGAATTTTAGCAGAAAGTCTTTCTTGATATGATTATTTATTTTGCAAGACAGAAAGCAAGACATTTTTTCTTGAAACAAGGGTCTATTTACTTTACAATTCTGTTTTTTGCAGTGCGAGAAAGGAAAATTGAACAAAAACAAATAGAAAAATAAACAAAAATCAAAATCACAAATTTTTAAAAATGGACCAAAAGACCAACTCAGTGATTTTGGGATGAATCCACAACTCTTGAAACAGTATTTAGCAGTTACACTGTATGGAATTGGGGAAAACTTCCTGAAATGGATAAGGCTTCTATGTACAGATCCAACTGCTGGAGACATTGACCAATAATAATATCTCCAGACTATTTTTTCTCCAACAATCAACTAGACAAGGATGCTCACTGTCACCTGTTTTTTTTTCTCTAGCTATTGAACCTCTAGCCACAAGAGCTCATAAGGAAATTACAGGTGTAAAAATCAGCGAGCTTAAACATCGTATTGCCTTATTCGGCGATGACACCACTCTTTTTTTGACAAACTTAGAAGACTCTATTCCTCTGTTGGACAATCTAATTGGGTCTTTGGAAATATATTTGGGTATGAAATAGGGCTGTGTATCTTTCCCTCTCACAAGATTCGATACAAATCTTGATACATAAGCTAACTTTTTGCCGATGTGATACAGTTTGATTATTTTACCAAAAACGCTAAAATCTAAATATTTCTTATTCATATAGCATTTAAAGCTTTAAATAATAATGCATGGCATTTGACAGAGAAATTTATACAGGTATTGACTTGGAAGAAGAAAGCTTATGATTGGATGTCTTTTTGTTTACATCGCAGGTACATAAAAAGATTTGCCAGAAGTGGATTATTTACGCCTTGATTGGTTTTATACCTTTTAACCAACATAACGTTGTTCATATCTGTGGTTTTCAAACAATACTGCAGTTGCCTTTTCGCCACGGTGAAACAGCATCTACTGTCTCGCATCAGTGATTTGGCAGAGAGGTTTTTCGCTGGATGCCCTTCCTGATGCAACCCTGTATTTGAAAGGCCCAGGGGAACCTGGTAAGGCAGCAGTGTCAAGGGTCTTGACTAAGGACCCAATCTGGATGGAGATCAGTGGGGATTGAACCCAGGTCTCCCGCGTGGCAGCCCTACACTTATCTATTGTTGTGTACATCTCTAGTATAAAATAAATGACTCTAAATCACCATTATTGCTCCTGGATGAAACTGAAGATCAACCGCAAATACGGCATTTGCAATAGCAAATGAAGGCTTTACATAGGGATTAAAATTTGTCCTGATCTGACATATTTGATTTTTTTTAACTATGACCACTTGGTGGATGGACATGTTAAACTGATGGACCATATCCACGAGTGGCTGTATAAACATGATCAAAATGCTTTTTATTTATTTATTTTTTTAAATGTTATGCTCTATTCCCTCCTCTTTTTTTTCAATACATTTATAATTTGCTTAATCGATTCATCTGGAACAACAAAAAAAGCTCAACTTATGATGGACGTTGATCACACAACCTTGAGATCTTTAGTAGACGATTGAGGACATATCATCTAAGCAACCAGCTAAAACTTTGCCTCATAAAAAAACTTTCAAATGAAGAACATATCCTGTAGTGAAAGGGTATAAGGCATCTCAATGTGTTTGATTGAGCACATCCCCTGCATTAAGACCTCACTCCTCTATATCCCAGCTTGAGGCTGTGCCAAATGTGCCACGGTTCGACATTGTAACAATTTCCGGCTCTTCAGATGCGTATTTCCTGGCTTTCTAATTAGAATGCTATTTTGTATCTCAAAAGGGGCTCCTATTCAGCCCCACATTAACAGCCCTCGTCTGTGATAATGTGAAGGCTTTGGTCCATAGGCCACCAGCTGCATCCACTTGTCAGCCTTTGGTGCAGATGCCCTGTCTGTCTGCAGCGTGAATGAAACTCATGGGCTAAATTGGCACTTATTGTGTGGAAGGATTTTTATGTACGCATTTTAATGTGCCTCCTCCAATTCCATAACGTGCTTTAATTGTATCTGCAGACAGCTATCTCAGATTTTAAAAAATGATTCGAACAGAAAGCTCCTGCGAATTCCGTTTTTGGGTGTTCGGCAGAAGCGGGAACTTCAGACACTCCCAAGCAATTTATCCAAATCTGCAGCATTTTTCTGCTCATCATATTAGTTTCTCATATAAATCAAATGAAGAGAACTCAATTATGATGGATCAATAATTCAGCATTCTCAATTATGCTTTATTTGTGAGAAGCAATATCATCCAATCTTATTGTGAGGATAGGTGTTGTTGCTCTGCAGAGCTTGAGCTGATTGTTTATATGAGATTAGGTATCAAGGAAAAGATCAGGCAATGTCACAGAGCCCGCGAGTGACACATGTATACACACTCCCACATACACACCCGCCTAATGACACAAACACACAACATAAAGCCAAATGCTGCCACTAAAATTTGCATGGTGCTCAGTAATGCATTAGTGAACATCACTTGGCAATCTGTTCATACGGGCTTAATTGGATTTTAATACCGCCTCTGATCTTGTTTTCTAATTAACGGCGGTGGCTGGCAACCAAGCAGAACCATGCACCCAGCAACACCTTTGATCCCGGCCATATGGAGTTCCTCCAAGCTCGCTGGGGATGTAAAAATCCCTCACCTAGACGTGGGCGAACAACAGGCCCCCGAATCAAAATGGATGGGGTGACGAGGGTGGAGAAAGGGGGAGTGGCGGGGAGCGGGGGTGCGGTGGGGGTGGCATGTGTCATCCGCACATCCTGGCGGCATTGCTATTGATTAATTTCTCTCACGATCGGTTGTGATCACAGATACATAAAACATGAGGACTGAATGCCTGTACACCTGATCAACCACGCCGCCATCTGACGTCTCCTCGCCGCTACAAGAATCGGTTGCTAATCGGTTCACTACTAGGATTTGTATTTGGTGAATTTGAGCTTAATTTTTCTTCGCTGGATAAACTTTCGCCCTCAAAACAAGTTAATAGAATACATGATGTTTTCCTGGGTTCAAGTGAAAAATCTCCCCCTGAAAACAGTAGAATTTGTGTCAGAAAGATCCTAATTTCTCGCCTTTTTAATAACCAACTCCAATCACCTTTTGGGCTATTTTTAAAGCGTTTCCAAATGAATTTTAAGTATATGATAGTGATGTTTTTATCCAAAATATTTTTGCTTACTGTTGTGATCTAGGACATAGTTTCTGCAGAGCAGCAGTAGCTGTAAGATGTAACTATTTGTTTTAAGACAATAAATCTTGAATATCTTGTCCAGTCAATTCACCTCAAAAACATTAATTGTAAGTAATGTTAATAAAAAAGTTTTTTGATTTTAACATATTTATCTTAAAATGTGTAACTCTAGACTTATTTCAAATGGTCCAGAAATTGCTGGACTGTTGCAGCGCTTAAAATAGGATATTTTGATGAGAAAATAGTATAAGAATGTATGTATACACATATAAAAATACCTACTTTGAAGATATATATATATATTAGATAAACACTTATTCTAGGACATAATACTTATAAGTATCAGAACAATACACATAACTATGAGTGTTTATTGCTAATTTCAAGATTACGTTTTGTCCGAAAAGTGGAGGATATTACAACTTATTTTAATAGGTCTTACTATGACAAATTCCACTATTACTACTGGCAGATATTTTTTGACTATCAATTAAAAAAACAATATTTTATTAAATTTTTTAACTTGTTTTGAGAAAACATTTTTTACAGTTAAAAAGTGAAACATTAGATCAATTAACAAAAGTTCTGTAATTTATTACATTCAAAATTATTAGTTTGTAGCAAATTAAAAATTGGAGTTTATGGTTAGCTCAACTCAAAAATTTAATTTGTTATGTAAACTTTTTGTTGTTCCAATGTTTCACTTTATATCAAGTGTTAAAAATGTATTTTAACTAGTAACTAGTCAAAATTACGAAGTGATATTTTGTATTTTTGCAGTATATTTCGTTAAAAATTTTTCTCTGACTCCTCCCCCTTGAGCAGTATTGGAGATGCCGGGGACAAAAAACAAAAAAACAAAGACTTACGGTGCATCAGAATGGAGCATGTAACCTGCGTATTTCCAAGTCACAAATACAATTTTTTTAAACTGTATTTTTTCATCTTTACCTGATTTGAATAAAGAAATACTCAGAAATCTAATCACCATCAGAAAAATACCACAAGAACATGTTAGAAAATAAATAAATAAATCTTGAAATGAGCTATAAACAGTCATATTTAGATATATTGTTCTGGTAATTAATAATATAATAAAAATGTTTTGCTTAAACTTTTTAAATGTTCATATATTGTTATACACTTTATCCCAAATATATGCCTTTATTTGTAGACCATTTATATTTAAATTATGAGTAAACTTAAATTTTAAGAACAACACTGATCATTCAAAAATAAAACTTTGTCTTAAAAATATTGTGGAAAACGTGTTTTATTAGAGGTATGGCGTGAAATAAGATATTTTCAAGATCAAATGACTACAGAAGCTCAAGATTTATTGTCCTAAAACAACTCACTACACCTTACTGAAAAGTAACTAGTCAGTTGACCTTTTTGTTTAAAATGAGTTACAGTATACCAAACTTTTTATGCACTCTTTATAATTTTGAAATGCAAAAATAATAATTTTCGCTGTGAATCTCACCACTTAAAAAAAAAAAAAAGGAATTATTTTTGCTGTATGAATCTCTCTGATCTCAAAGATAGATTCCTAATGTTCATTCTTTCTGGTCATGCATACTTGAAATCTTTCAGAGTAAGTATGCAAATACTCTCTGATTAACAAATGATGTTTGTCGAGATTAATATTGTAAAAAAAAAAAATATTGGTTGAGATGACCCGGTACAATTGATAAATAGATTGTAGCCCTGAAATCGTTTAATTGTACAAACAAAATACTAATTTGAGGCCACAAAATACCATTAATGATGTCAGTATTGTCCAGACTCAACTCAAGAAACTCAAATATACTAGCTTATCTAAAATTAAATGGTCACAAAGAGTTTGTCAATGATCAAATCTACCAAAAGGTACCATAATATTTTTTTTTCATCAAAGTTGAATCTGTCCTTAATATTGTCAAAATATAAGCAAGATACACCCAACTAGGATTTGAACTTGGTCCTTCTCACTATGGGACAAGAGTACTAACTACTACACCACCATGATGTCCAGCAGGAAATCCAACCATACTAAGGATCCAACAGTTACTACTCAACCAAAGTTCAACATTTCATGAACTTTCTACAAGAAACAATCCATTAAAGTGTAGATAAAACACAAAAATCAACCAATACATATAAAAGATGACAAAAATAAAGACATACTAGAAGTTAATACATAGGAACTTGTATTTGTGATGATAAATCAAACTTTGAACAAGATGGAAGCTTCACTGCCGCCATTGACTACAAAAGGCTAAAACCATATTTCATCAGTAGCTTTTTATTATTGACACTTGTCGGTGTTTATTGACTCTTGTAGTTGTCTATAGAAACCGCTTTGAAGTGGCAATTATTTCATGTTTATGCCCAAGGTGAAAAGAATCCCATCATTCAACATGTTGACATTTGTGGTTACCAGTCACGACAGTGTTTAGTCTAAATAAATAAAAAAAAACGGCTTTATTATAAGGTGGAAAAGATCACCAGCAAGTTCCCTTCTATAATGAGAAGAAAAACAATATGGCAACCATTCAGGCATAGTATAGACTGGTTGGCTCAGCAAGCTGTTATATACATGGCAGGATGACGCCAATTAACCTTTCATATTAAGAGATAAATAAATAATAGCTGAGTGACAACCAGGAAGACGGTATTTTTAAGAGTTTTGACGATTTTCTGTCTGCAAGAGTTGAAATAAGTCGGATTTTCATTTTTGCTATATATGTTTGGATACTCAACAACGAAGATCGACACTTCCTGTCCTCAAGTTTCCGTCTGGAAAATCGATCCGTCTTCAACAGTTGCAAAAGAAAAAGCTCCATCTGAATACTGATGCCTTTTTACATGCTGCGTATTTGTCCTTCATGAAGCAACGATTAGAAAAAAAAAAACGTGTTTGTGTATTTTTTGAAGAGGACTGTGATGCATTGTGCCCTGCTAATGACAAGAGATGCATTAAGAGTAAAGTGGGATTTCTTATGAGGACCCGAAGGCCTTTTCAAACAAAGCCTTTTTTGCTTGATGGAAGAAGAATTCCTTGCCCTCTTTCAATTATCAATGTGTCCTTCGACCTTCGCATATCACAAAGTTTCTCATTTCTTTATCAAAGACACTTTCTGCATGCTTAACATTGCATTTGGTTTAGTGCCATATTTGATTTAAGAGCCCTTTCTTTTAAAACTTAATGGATGAGGGAAGTAAAAGTGGCCTTAGCAAAATCTTTCAAACAACACGCTAATGTTTTCTTCTTCTAAAGTTTTTTGTACTATTTTTATGTAACAAAACTCAGTAGTGGATGCAGTTGAAAGCATTAAAAGGCCTCTATAATACTATTCTTAAGTCTTTCAGAGTAAATTTTATCGATATATGTGCTAATATATTATTTTTTATTTTATTTTATGTAATATTAGTCATTATTTTTGCCTTCCCAGATGTAAAACGGCTCGATCTCTGTGGCTCCGCCTTTCTCACCTTGTTGGTGCCGCCCATTTCATGACATCACCTAGAGCTAGTCTTGCCAACGTGTCTGCGTTTCGCCTACGAAAACATCATCCAAACTTTTGCAAAATTGGATATGCATATCGTGCATATAAAATTAAAAAGTTCTCCCAATCACTGCTAGCTCCGCAGAGGAAGTGGGCGTGTTGGCCTGGGGGCGGTGCTGGCAGCCCAGACTCGTCCTGGAAGAGGCTGTTCCTCACTTTGTGACATCAACATGTTAGGACCCGCTTGTTTTTGTGGATTGGAAGGGGCTGTTGCTCAGAGAGAGTGAATTGATCAAAATATCGCTTTGGAGATATTTTTCAGTCGCAATTATCATTATAAAAATGCTTAAAAGTGAAAAAAAGTTTATTTTGGATGATATAGGCCCGTTACGGACTATTGATAACTGTTCATTGACGAAATAATCATTTTCTGATGTATTACATTTCACTAAATGTGTATATATATATACATATATATATATATATATATATATATATATATATATATATATATATATATATATATATACATATACATACATATACACATATACATATTATATATACATGAATATACATACGTATATATATATATGCATGTATATATATGTATGAATATATATATACTATATATGTATATATATATATGTATGTATATGTAGCGGCAGGGAGGGGATTCTTCTTTTGTGTCTTCACTGTTTATTAGCGCTCCTCTTTCAACTACAAAAGGTTCACGCTCAGAGCGCAAAGTTACAGTGGTGCAAATCCCGTACACCTCAGTTCCTACAAATGTCCATCTGGTGTCACATTAATGCCACCGGGCACAAACTGCAAATATTAATGTCTCCTTCATCCTCATGTATACAATGGTTGGCCCATCCGTGTTGTCAAGCTAACGATAGCTACATGTCACTACCAAATACAAGTCCCTGATTGGTCACAGCGTTCAACTGGTTGAACTTTTAGCGAACAATCATTGAACCCACAATTTGTATGTAGGGTTTGCGACCGGACTTAAAAAGTTGCATAGTAACGTGCGTCTACTGGCATTCTGGACGAAAGAGCCCAAAAATCTGGTTTACGTATGTTTGCATTGACTTTTCACCGAAAGTGGCTGCTTAAATGCGAGAAGACACAGCCGGTGTATATGCACCTCTACAGATTTACCAAGGGGTCTAAGAATTTCTTGCAGACCCCCTGTGTGTTCCGTACAGGTTTGCCTATTTTTTGCCCATATCCACCTGTAAGGGGAGTTGTGATTAAGGCATAAGCTCTGCTCCAATCAGTAGGAGATTCTGATAGTTCATAATCTGTTAACTGCTTAGTCTATATAGCAGAGATAGGCTATTCCAACTCCAGTGTCCATTTAAAGTCTTATTATGTTATGATGTGAGTAATTAGCATACTGGCTATAGCAACATATTTGAAAAAGGACCTTGGGGTCTGACTGGAGCTGGATGTTTCTGGTCTACAGACAACTCATCAATATACCTTCATATACAGAAGTTTAAAACTAAGTCCATGACAAAGATTTTAGCACAAACTATTGTGTGTGTTTTTTTAGTTATTTAGACTACAAGAGTAAATGTGTATTTTTATCAAACAAGAGTTCATGTTACTCGCATAAATTGGATGCAGATCAAACATTTTCAAAGTCTTTAGGATGCATAGAAGAAGAATGGAGTATCTTACTAAATATGTGATGCAAGAGGAAGCAATAGTATGTGACTTGAACCCTTCAAATAATAAAAAAAAGGAAAACATGATCTGCGTTTGATAGAAACAAGACCGAAGGCGAGAGAAAACTCTTGTATTACTTTTGTCTTGAAGGAAAAGACTAAGACAAACAATGACACAGAAGTTGCATGTTTTCTTGTTCTCTTGTGTTTTAACCATTGACACTAACTCCAGAATGCTGGAGGTGGATAGTATTTTAGAACTGACTATCAAACAAAACAGCATTAATTTCCATTAAAGTGAACTAAAACCAAATATAACCGCCATAGATTTAGATCAATCTCAAAATAACGGATCTTTTGACCGCTATGTTCTCTTCTCAAGCATGTTTTAATCATGTCTTGCAGAAATGGGCCAGAGTTCAGTGGTTTCTGGATGGATTTGATATGATTACTAATTGAGCTGGAGTGTATTTCACCAAAGCTAAGACATCAGTTGCGTAAAACGGGCCAGTTGTGAGTCATATTTCTCACAGCAACTTAACTGGAAACCACAACATAAATAAAACTGCAAGCTGTGCTTCATGCTTTATGAAAAATGGCTGAGGAGTTGAATGAATACAATCAAAATATATTGGTTTAATACTAAACTATACCCTGAAAAAAAACAGTATTGAGGCTATGAAAAAAACTTGCAGAAGGATTTTTCCAAGCAGAAAATCATGGAATCCTATTGGGATTGAACCTGCCTTTGTTAGCATGACCTTATAAAAGTTTAGATCAGGGGTGTCCAATTCAAAAAATATTAAGAAAAGTGGAAAAAAATGTGTTTCATTAGAGATAATTCTCAAAATAAGATCAAATGACTCAAGATAGTCAAGATTTATTGTCTTAAAATAAGTCATATATTTTTGAAAAGTTACTAATAAAACACATTCTCAAACCCAACTTATCATATATTGTCGTTTGGTTTAAAACAACTCTAAGGGTTGTTTTTGACATGCATGCTGTCCCTGTTAAAACACGGGTCCCCAACCTCCAGGCCGCAAACTTAAACCGGTCCAGTACCGGTACCATTTCTTGTCCAGTACAGTATCCAGGCCTGGTTCGTGCTCGGTACAGCGTTCCATGCAGGATTAGGGTACCGGTACCGGACATGTCCTGACGACCAGTTCGCGTCTGGTACCGCGTCCCGGGGATTGTGGACCCAATTCCAGGCCTTGAGGGCCATTGTCTTAAATGTTTTCTCACCAATAGGCCATTGAACCTCCTTATTGGCTAAACACATCTGATCCAGGTATTCAACAGCAGATAAATGGTAAATGGTAAATGGCGTATACTTGTATAGCGCTTTCTACCCTCCTTCGAGGGCCCAAAGCCCTTCACAGTCACAGACCCATTCACCCATTCACGCACACATTTACACACTGGTGGTGGCTCCGCTGCCGAACACTGGCGCCAACCTCCCACCAGAGGCAATTTGGGGTTCAGTGTCTTGCCCAAGGACACTTCGACACATGGGTGGGCAAGGCGGAGTCGAACCCGCTCACTTCTGATCAGGAGTCGACCGCCCTACCACTGCACCACGGCCGCCCTCTAAACAGAATTTCTGAAAGACCAGCAAGAAGACAATCTTCGAGACCTGGACTTGGACACCCGTGATTTACACCTAAATGGTTTGAAGGTCCTTTGTGATCAGGCTGTCTGTGGGTGAAAAATGGTCAAACCTGTACAGGATTTGCAGGTTGCATGCAGGAAATGACGAGGTCGTAGACCAGGTGTATCCAAATCCAGGCCTCAGGGGCCGGTGTCCCACATGTTTTCCAACCAATCTGCCATTTGAGCTTCTTATTGGCCAAACACACCTAAGGCCCTGTCGCAGACAACTCCTTAAGCCTGTTGCGCGAAAATGGTCATACTAATTTTTATCTATGGGCATGCTGCGGGCGAGAGGTCGTAGTGCACACTTAAAGTCGCACTCCAGCCATATTATTTTCTATCATAAAATCATTTCCTATTCTTTTAATTATGATTATGAAGTTTTTAGCCAAAATGAAAAAACCTTTAAGACATGTTTTATGCACAGCGGTGGTCGCTCATTAGAAATGTGATTGTGGTTTGTGGGCAGGACTGTTGACACAAAGTAACCCTCCGTCCTCCCCATCACTGAGAGTTATATTTGTGCTCTCACACTAGCTTATAGCCTCAGGCTAAAATTAAATATTGATAAGCAATATTGGATCAATCCAGTATACAGTGTTGAACCAAAATCGCAAGTGTTAAACGCTTATCCTGTCTTGCACACCTAGGCGTGAGTGGGGGAGGGGAGACTTTCGCACACCCTTGTCAGTAGTAGCATACTTAGTCTGAGCATTTTTTAGCATCTGGTTTTCTGATCCAACGTGATCTGAATAAAGAAATACTCACAAACACAGTTTTCATTCTTTGTTTTTATATATGTCTTCTACTTTGTGAAAAAATGGTACAAGAACATGCTAAAAACACAAAAAAGACTGTTTTCATTGGAGTGGGTCTTTCAATGTAATTTTACTACAGTAAAGGTTAAAGTTTCAATCCAAAAATCCAGCGTACAACCATCCTGTCAGCGCTGTTAGAAAATGAGGAGGTAGTTTGCATGGACATTCTACATATGGACACCTCGTGGGTTCGTCATTCATGCGTGGTCAGTAAGGGACCAGTGCTCGCACATTACTGTTGACTAGAGCAGGAGTGCCAAAATCCAGGCCTCGAGGGCCGGCCTCCTTCTGGCTTTCAAGAAATCCTGCCTCATCTGCTGCTGATTACCTGGATCAGGTGTGTTTGGCCAAAAAGGAGCTTCAATGGCAGGTCGGTCGGAAAACATAAAGGACACCGGCCCTCGAGGACTGGATTTGGACACCCTTGGACAAGAGTATGGGGTAAGGGCTCTGGAGGAAAGCATCAGCTTGAACTTCCTAGTACACTTACAACACACGACAATGGTACGTTCCATTCTCATGACCTTCATTGAGGTGGCCATATGAGCCTCAAGGGCTGTGCTCTCCTTAAGATGCAGCCGGTCATCTCTACAAACTTCCATGGACCTGAGCAGCCTGTATAGGTCAACCCCTTGTACGGGTGTGTGTTGCTAAGACTACCGCTACGATGGAGCTTGTTTTGCTTTGTATTAGGATTATTTTTCTTGTTGCTTGACGTAACTTCTATTGAGTAATAGTACTGCAACATTTAGGCTCACAACATCAGTCAAAGTAACATCAACTTAAATCTTAGAATCCATGTTTTTATTGTAGTGAATTGCACTATTCTTTGTAGGTATTATCGGTGCTAGATAATAATTAAAACATCAGTGGCTGGAACAGGATATTGATAAAAGCTACAACACCGTCTAAGCTGACTGGGAAGTATAATTACAGTCCAGCAGTATTTGTCTTGGGTTTGCAGAGGGATAGAAGATGAGATCTGGTTAAAGCACAGTTGTCATCTCAAGGGATCAAGGTTTCAGACCTAAAATGCCTGGAGCTGCACTCCACAATAAATGGAATTTAAGTTGCACCTTTGAGCTGACTTGGCCCCTCAGCAGCAGAGCTCAGTTAATAAATCAAGATGATAATTTGACCATAACATCATAATTGTGGGGTAGAGAGATGAAACAAGAACAGATTTAAATTGAGCCACAGGCTTAATCACACAGGGGAAAAGTAAAGACAAAAACACCCACGTGGGATCATCTTGAAATTTCTGCCAAAGGTAAATGCAGGACAGCCTCGGAGTTGTCTGTGCACAGCATGTACAGCGCATACTCCAAGCATGTGTTTGGTTAGGTGTGTAAGTCGGGATATAATTACAAGTTCCACATAACCGACCTAAAGTAGAAAAAAAATTCTCACAAACCTCAATGTGCACACCAAGTACAAATTGAAATGTCCCCAAACGTTTTGCAGTCAGCTCCAGAAGCTTCTGGCACAGATGCAGCAACTAAAAGACAGGTTGTGTCAGCAATGCAAACCGACCCTCCGGTCAAAAGTGATGCATATTAGTGAAAAACCGCAGCAGGTTGCAAACTGAGACACTGGAATGAGCCACCTTGCTCAATCCCTGTTATGAAATGACGGGTAATAAATGCGGTTTTGGATATAGGTATGATTTATTGCATGTTCTTTTCTGCATCTGTTAGTCCTAAATTAGAATATCGTGTGGGAAGGTTACCGTAGATGATCCCTATAAAGCAACAACAGGGACGGAATTCTTTAAGGATGTATTCATGCTACATAAAGGCGCATTAAGGACATAAGTAGAGGAGTTTTCTAAAGAACATGGTCAAGTCAGAACGTCTTGTGTGTGTGCCGTCAAAGAGGAGATTAAGTTGTCAAACTGTGGGTCCCGGTCCAGACTGGTCTTTTGAGTGGATATTCACGGGTCTGATCTCTGCCACTGCTAATAGACTGAGCTCAAAGGGGAGGCAAGAGAGCAGGGGAGGGAGCGGGGTAAGAAGGCTTTAGGATCACTTTACCTGGATTCGGCAGTGTGGCGCTGGTGGATTAGTGCCCTGGGCCTCATGGCACGCTAGTCTGCAAATACTCCTAAACATTCTTCAACAGGTACAAACACACTGGTCAACAAACATAAAGTCAAACATCCCGTTTTCTAGTCCTTGTATTTGCAACCCGTCTAAACACTGGATCTCACAGAACGCTAACTCAATACGGCCGATCAAATAGGACCAGATAACAAGTTTTTTTCCCAAGCAACTTCCAAAAGTTTACTTTTTCTGGCTTTGGTTCAGGCTGGAAGCCTCGCACCAACTTCCTTCAGCATCCTGGAGGCTCCGAGAAGTCTGTTCCTGGTCTGATACGACTCTGTAAGGTCACTCACTCATCCAGAACTGCAAAAGCGTAACCCATAAAGGCGAAAATACAGGTTGTTCTTGGCAGGGAGGACAGGAACCTACCACAGTCTCATCCCTCTCTGCAGCCTCCCCCTCCGTCACTACCTGATGACTTCTCCATCCGTTTTAATTGGTAATTATTTTGCGAGGTTTAATGCCTTTATTCAGACTGTCAGTGTGGAGTCAGGAGAGGAGGATTAGGTGCCCCAGGGGGACGAGACACTGGCACGGCCAGGACAGCTCATTTTTACACAAGCAGGGGAGGAGGACAGCTCATCTTTGATCCGGCTGGGGCTTCGCAGGCCAGAGGGGTGACAGCTGCACTTTCTTTAGCCCACATTTGAATTTGAATTCTATCTTAGGATGCAGCGCGCCACGGACTTGGCAGGGCAGTGGGGTAATCTGCTCGGCACAAACGCCTGGGCCTTTTCTTCCTGTGTGCCCTCGCAGAGATTGGAGTAATTAAAGTTAAATGGAATGCATTAAAAACTCAGTTGTGCCGAGGCTGTGGCGGCCGTGCCAACAGTGAATGGGCTGGGGCTGTCCTTTTACGCTGCTCTAATCCCGCGCAATATATGTGTGCCCGGTGACTTTGATGCTCCACTACCAAAGCATCGGAAACGGCTACCAGTGAAGCTACAACTGACTGCTGGCTTTCACTTCAGCGGGAACATCTTGGAAAGCAGATTCAGCGAGATTTGCACATTGGAAGGAGGTTGGATGGAATCAGTTCAGGGAGGTTATTAGCACTTTCCAGATTCACATGTCACTTTCAAATTGCCAAGCTTTACATGTACCGCCTTTTTTAAGTACCTGCCCTTTGACTGTACCTGCGGCAATATTTGGAGTGAATCCTCACCGGCTGTTATTTGCTGTACCGTGTAGGGCACTCGTTGTGTCAGCTGTTCCACAAAGTGTTGGCCAATACGTTAAAAAAAATCTCCACATGCCAGTAATTGTTGGCTCTGACATGTGCAACTCAGTGGAAGCGATGGGCACTCCTACTATTTCAGCCATTTTAACTGGAAAGGTAATTGCCGCAAAAGACTCGAAGACCAGACCTGCTGTTCCAGGTAAATGTCAAAAGACATGAAGCATCAAACCCTCAGGTAATTGTCACCGCCTTTCATTTCAAAGGAATGTGGACAGAGACAAAAGGAGAGGGGGGGGGACAGGCTGCAAAACTATCATCATAATCTTTTCCTGGCTTTGTGTGTGATCCTACAGCCTCGTAATGATAGGAGAACCAACTTGGGAGAAACTTCGAGGTGTGGGAGGAGCTTCTCTTTTCTTTAAATTATAAAACGACAAACAAGAAAAAAAAAAATACAGTTATACTAGCGGAGATAAATCTTAACCTTTTTGCATCAATTTACCCATCCAAATTGGCAAACACATCTGTATGTCTCTAAGTACCATCGTCTCCAACCCCTCACCCCCTCCTTCCTGATCCCACCACCCAGAAACATAAAGGACTGGGTCAAGCCAGTTAAACAGTTATTACAGGTTTCCCAGCTTGCCCAGTAAATGCCTAAACCCCAAAGTATTTGTGTGATAACACTGCACGTTACCCTGCTATTTCCTCGTAATCCCCTAAAGAACAAGGTGTACAAAACATGATGGCTACATACCTTGACATTTTGTCTTGATTTATGTCATTACTTTCTGATGCTAGATGATAACTTTATTTCTTTAGTACAACATGGATTTTGTGTGATGAATTTGGATGCCCTTTAACCGCAAGCTTTCTACACAAACGTGGGTGGTTACCGCTGATATCTGCCTGGAATTTAATCCTCATTATTCTCTGTTTTCACAAGGGGTGTGTATTGGCAAGATTCGGGGGATACGTATCGCAATATGATATGATATGTTTCCCGATATCATGATACGATACTATATCGCGATATATCCCAAGACTATATCAGGACATGTTTTTTACTTTTTTTTAAGAGTGTGCCTGTAAAAAAAAAACAAAAAAAAAAAACAAAAACTCTACCTTTATATTAATACGTCTTTCATTGCTTCACTCGTTCTTATCTGAGCACCGCAATCCGCGTTTTTATATGATAAATGATACCGGGAGCAATGTGACACATAGTTTCTGAATTTCTTTTAAAATCCAGGGTACTAAATAGTCCCGCACTTTAAAGCTTTTAAATAGGACTGTGTATTGGGAAGAGTCTGTCAATACAATACATATCCTGATACGTGTCTTACGATACGACATGTATCATAATCCAAAATGTTAAACTAATACAGCCCTCCCCTTGTTCCATGGTAGCTCCGCCCCCTACCTGTTTGCAGTTTTTCCACATCTATGAGTTAGATTTTAAATATTTAAGATAGTCAATAAAATATTATTAAAATTATTATTAAAAAGTAAACTCTGATCTTACAAATCTAAAAAAATTGGAAAATTTTCTTTAATTTATGAAGCAAGTTTTCGTAAATGAGCAACAACTGAACAATTAATCTGCCACTTAAATTGAAATTTATATACACTGGAATATTAAACATATATTTCACAGTAGAGAGTTTTATTTTTGCAGTGGACAAAAATCAGCATCTTCATCAAAATTCTGAAAACATGCAAATAGGAAAACAAGAATAATTACTTTTATGCATTAAAAAGAAGATTTTCCAATAAACATGATGCCTTGGTAACATTTTTGCCCAGTTATGGCAAATGTTTACTTCCGAAAAGGAATTTCTGCACTGAAGCAGCAGGAGCGTTAATTCAAAATGGGACAAAAATCAGCAAAAACCAAAGATCTAAGATTTAGGTGCTAAGCTCTTTCTTAATTCCTAATTTTCAATCATTGCACTGGAAAAAATATAATATAATACATATAATACATACAAAACATAATCTCACGAAGGATTTAGTTAGTTTTTATTTTAAGTACCTTTTTGCACTTGATAAGACAAACTTTAACTTTAAAGTAACTTGTCAGGAAGATGCAACGACTTATTTTAAGACAATAAATCTAAAATAGCTTTTAAAGTAATTTGATTTGAAAAACAATTAAAGCAAAATCTTCATTTCTTTAAGCAAAAGTTTTATTTACTAAAGAAAGGTTCAAGAAATAGACTTGCTTAATTTAAAGAAACTAGAATATTTAGCTCCCATATATATTTTTAAGACAAATTTATATAAAATTGTTTAATTTTAGTATTATTTTAAGATATTTATGGTCTAGAAAGAAGGATCATTTGACTGCTGTGCTTAAAAAAATAAATTTAGGAGAAGAATATATTTTATATATTTTTTTAAGACATATCACCAGAGCAGCAAACCTAAATATGAACATTTATAATGGATTTCACTTTCATTTTCTCTTAAGAAGAGCAAGACATAAGAAATCTTACCAGGACTGTTTCTTTTGGCAATTGTTTTCCTTTGGAAACATCTTTTTTGTACTCGTTTTTGCATGTTTTCCAATGTATTTAAAGCATTTAGTTTAAACGTAAAACATCATGTTAATATTGCTTCATTTTTTCAGCATTAAATTTTCTTTTTAAATATTTTAACATAAATAAAAAAAACTTATTTAAGTTTTAACGCGTTTTATTTTGTTTTGTATATTTAAATATAGTAATTTCCCTTTAATCTGTTAGTTTATGGTGAAAAATCTAAAGATGTCATTGATTAAAGGCCTTAAAACAGAAGTATTCTGTCACGGTTTTGTCTTTTGTAGAACATGCGTGTTCTGCAGCCTCTCGCCTTTGTTGCCTTGAATCAAACACCTGAATTGGACGCCGGAGACAGCTGATCTGAGACGGTTTTCAGGCAGATTAGATGAAAGAACCGTCTCAACCGCGAGACAGACAGACAGACAGACAGGGATACGGTCCGAGGGAGGATAACAGAGTAAAACAGACCAAACAGACAGACAGCTACTCCGCCATCCACCCCCATCTACCTTTCTGCTCAGACACATAAACTCAAGAATGTGGACATTTCCCCCTGCAGATCCCAAGTCTATCGTCAGTCCATACATCCTCTCTTTGATGGCAGAATCATCTGAAAGTGCTATTGTCCTTCTATCATCATACAATCATACTACTATTGTCTGCTGCAAACAGGAGAGTCTGAGCTTCTTCAGATGAGGGATTTAAGAGCGTGTTCACTCAAAAGTGAAAAGAATCCCTGAATAACTAATTAAAAAGTATCTGAATACCTGTGTAAGACCTTGGTTTATACTTTTGTGGATTTGATTAGTGGTGATTTGTCTATTCGTTGACAGACGCTTGATTTTTTTGTAAGATAAGGGGGAAAAAACCAAAGCTTTGGCTGGAAAGCCCTATTATTCATGGGCAGCAGTTGAGTGTGTGTTTCCATTAGATGTGTGAAGGCCTCTAAGGTCTAAGAATGCACCTTAATAGATACCTGTCAAATGTAATTAACTATGTTTTTCCTATATCATACGCTTTCCCATTGCCTCCAGCCAGAGACTCCACAGTGCGTTTGTGTGTACTAGTACACATACATGTGTGTGTTTAAGTGTTAGAGAGACAAGAGTCTGTCTCAGCGCCTTTTGCCACCCAGCGATTGGAGACAGTTTTAATTGCACCATGACAACCACAAGAAAAGACCAGAAGCCCCATAAAAGCCAAAGCAAGCTGGCAGCCGTCCCGCAGTAGAAAGCTAGCCATGCCGTAATTACAGGTAAAAAGACCTCTAGCAGTGCAGCTCAGCACCATGTTTATTTGACACCAATCATGCAACTATGCAGGTATCCCAACAATAACGTGCTCTGTCCCGACAGGACTGAGGTGCCTCTGAGAAAGACTTGGACATCGCCGGCAATCCCGGGGAAGGACTTGTGGCTCGGAGGCTGAACTCTCGTCTGAACATGAAAGAGAGCAGACAGACCTTGAGGATTTTTTGTGCCTGTTACATTGTTCTCAGTCAGAGGAGCCTCGTATCACATCAATAATTCATTTTTACAAGATTCCCTTCTGCCTACAGTGAGCAGGTTTATCTAAATGTTTGGATTTCCATGTTTAATAGTGTAAGTGGTCGCATGAAAGTGATGAGGTTGTTGAAGAGGGAGTTCATTACTTACCTGATGCAAGGATCTCAGTGTAACTTTTGAAAATAGACTTGTAGGATAACAAATCTTTATGCCTTAGTCGCATGCACCCATGCAGAGGGTTGACTCGTACGGGTACTGTGGGGTTTTTGGGTCGTCCGGGTCCATAGAGGGTCACGGAGAGGAGCGACTACATCTTAATGTGGGCGAAGGTCTGTCTTGCGGTTCCCTTGAGGCTCATACGGCCACCTCAAGGGACGTACCAGGTGCGTTTGGTAAGAGTATCATGAAGTAATCGTAGCCTTGGGGTGTGCAAGTGTTATGCAAGTGCCCGTAGGATGTCCAAACAAACTACACTCGGATTGCACATAGTCCATAGCCAAGCTAGCAAGGCCAAGTGGGCCCCATCTGGTTTGCAAAAGGGCAGAAAATGTTGGCCCCCACCTGTGTTTGCCCGTCACCACGGAAACAATGGGAGCCCACATTTTCTGCCCACTTTTAAACCACATGCCTTTGCCTTACTGACTGGGAGGAATCTGTGGAATGCCCTTGCTTTTCACGTACTTTACGTCACCTGCAGCATGCCCATAGAAAAAAGTGCATGAACATTTTCACCTTACAAGCTCACTGGGTTGTCTAGAATCTTCCAAATTTTCAACAGTTTCACCCATTTTTCACCAGCAGACAGAGTGTATTCACCCCCATAGGTGCATTTTGGACTGTTGCTGTTGGTGTGACGCACTTGCGTTTCACCTACTTCACCCTTTACTTACCACATCTAATGACCTGTCGTCTGCAGCATGCCCATAGACATTATTGTGCTTTAGAATTTTTTCTTTACAGGCTCACCAGATTCGCTAATTTTTCACCCGTAATCAACCGTAGAGGCATTTGGGACTAAAGTTGTAAGTATGACATACCTGTGTTTCACCTACTTCACCTTTACTCACCAAACCTTTTGACCTGCTGTCCACAGCATGCCCGTAGAGGTAAACGTGCATGAACATTTTTTCTTTTCTTTGTTTTTTCACCACTCTGACAGCCCATACCCACCCCCATGAGGGCAGTTGTGACTTAGGCATTAACTGATCTAACTATGAATAGTTAGATCAGTTGTTCAAAGTTTGGAGACAATAAAAAAATGGAAATCTTTTTATTTTAATCCCCAGAATCTTTTATTAAATCTTGTAAAAGCTTAAACATGTGTCTTTATTTTCCAGGTGGTTTAACACAAACAGACTGAGAACAATAAAAGAATAAAAATGGAGGTTAAGGTTAGTAAACCACTGCTCTTCTATGTGCTCCAACATGCAATTCTTTCGACTCATAAATTTAAAAACTCAGGTTAGTGTAAAACGTAATGCATTTACTTATGTGACAGCTCCGGGATTTGGCCTGAAATAAACTCATAATTTTCTAACTCATTGCCTCATTCAATCCAGTCCTAATCTTCCAACTTTAAGCAATCACATTAGCATTCATGCCAACACATTTCCAGCATAAATCACCACAGAGAGACAGCGCTGGTCTCCATTCAGAAAACCAGACCCCAGCACATAAATCTCACCTCTGTAAGTACTTAACGAGAGCACAATGTGTGTTTTATGTGTTCTTTATGAGTGTGGAAAGGCCACATCTTGAATGACACTCACTTCCACAACCGTTGGGAGGTGGGGGTGAAATACAAAAATCGCTTAACAGGCTCGTTTTGCAACATATGCTGGCTTTCCTCTGAAGGGTTTCTGTAAAAATACAGCACGTTTCCTCCCCTTTCTAATCACCTGTTTTTGTGCTTAATCAGGCTCTGCTATTTGCTTATGTCCTGCACATGTTGGTTTAGCAGTTACTTAATGGCTGTCAGAGCAATCGGCTGCTGAAGGGGTGAACTGGTGCTCAAGCGAAGGACAGTCTATTCATGTTATTGACTGTCTAAGACGGGGGTCGGCAACCTGCGGCTCCGGAGCCGCATGCGGCTCTTCACGCACCCCCTTGCGGCTCAGTGGCGCTTTTTCAAGAATGTATTGAAAATTATTTAAATTGTTGGAAGGAAATATATTGTAGCGATTTGGGTGGGAGCAGAGCCACAGATTACTGGCAGATCAAATCCAGACATCACTTGTATCCCATATATTTATGATCCCTCGTGATTGGAGTAAGAAGCGCACACGCAGGCCATGGAGACCATCTTTTTTAACAGCTCCGAACCACAGAACAGCCGACACTGTGAGGAGCCTCACTCAT
>NC_050535.1:2880181-2888065 GCF_002922805.2 Oryzias melastigma | reverse complement strand
CATGAGGACACGCAGCAGGAGAAATAATCGATTTTTCGACACATTCTCCATGTGTTACTTCAGTGTACGACTTTTATAAGCTGATTCAATTTATGCGGCTCCAGACACATTTGGTTTTTATTGTATTGGTCCAAAGTGGCTCTTTCAACACTTTGGGTTGCCGACCCCTGGTCTAAGAGGAGGTCACTTTGTTCACAACTCCAGTCAAACAACCGGATTAGATGAAGGTCATGATATATTTAAAAATAATATATTTTTAAATATATTTTCCCTGTTGTGATTTAGTCTATTTGACTGCAATAACAAGAAAATGTATGATTTATTTTTCAGTCCTTTTGTCATACTGACCAATAAAGGTGTTTCTGAGTATTTCTTCACTCAGATCTTTGTGAATCAGGACCAGACAAAAAAATGCTGTTTGAAAAAGATCATATATGTGATGTAGCAAATATACGACTTACGACTTTATTTTACTCGTCCTGTTGGATAGCTGTAAATTTGTGGCACCGCTAACGTTAGGTTGGGGTTGGCAGTGGCTGAAAGCTAGGTAAGCATGGAGCTCTCAGTAAGGAGGAGGAGATTCTCTGCCCAAGCTTTCCCGAAAACACATTTTTAATGAATTTCTGCCATTTCTGCAGAAGCTATGTCCTACAAAATTACCTATTTTTGCAACAATCAGGGTTAGCTGACCAGGATGACCAGGTTGCATTTAGGGGTGGACAGTACACGCAAATTTTTACTTTGACACTTCTTTCATATTTAAAAAAAACTATGTCTCACTGCAATTGATATGATCCATGTTAGTTTAGTTTATGTAAACTGTTTATTTTTGTTTGTAGTGATGCAGAAATTAAATTACTGCCTGAGATTTACAGAAGCAGGTGGGAAACTTTTGTAAAAAAAAAAAAAAACCTATTAGAGAGAAAAACAAAAAAAAGATTTGAGCAATAAACAGAAAAAAAATAATATTGAAAAACAAAACAAAAAATATCTGGAAAACTGAAAAATGAAAGCAAAAAACTGGCAAAAAAACAATAGAAAATATATCTCAAAAAACTGAAAATGTTACATCAAAAAGTTAGAAAAAAAAATGTCAAAAAAGAGCTTGCTAGCTCTGCGTTGGAGCTAGCTAACTTGCTACACAGTCCACTGGGCGACTGACTAGCAATCGCTCAAGCATCATGGGACCTGTGACATGCTGGCTAACTCTCCAAGTTAGATCTCGCCTTCACCCATTAGAAGCCGGGACAGTTTTTTATAAACCGTGCAGCCCCAGCGGGTCAAGAAAATAGATGGAAGCTCAGAACAAAAATCCTAGCATCAAGCGGCCATATTGGATTTTTTTCTACCCACTGACCGAGTCACTGCAACATCACATGATCAAAGCTGAATCCCTGATTCATTGCCTCTGCTACGTAAATTGCACTGCAGAACCTCAAATCTTGTCTGTGCATTGACTTAACGTTGAAACTCGACACCCCTGCTGCCCAAATCGCGTCCGGTGTGAACGCAGCTCAATACTTTCCCGACGTTTTGCTCTGTATTGCATAGAACCCAATAATGAGAAAAATATAAAAAGTTACAACCGTTTTTTTTCATGGTGTTACTACTAAAACTGATCACCAATCAGAAAGAAAAAGAGCACGGAGGAAAAAAAAGTAAGGTGTTTGCCATTCATACTACATGATATTTAGTAAACAAAAGTCCCATCCAATTCCATAGCAATCAGACAAAACAAAAGTTAAAAATAACAGTTAATTCCTGCTAATACAAGTGTCAATCACCTTTCAGAGAAGTTCTTCCAAGTTTCCAAGTTAGAAATTTGACCTCAGGGAGTGTTTCAGTTGAAACCCATGACTGGGAACTCAACCACATGAAACAACCCGGAATTATGGAGTGATGCAACCATCATGGATGTGGACGGTTATAGGTCTTTGTCCATAGGGGCTTTGCACAGGCTTGACTGAGATGCACAAATCATACAGACATTATAGTTCTTAATCATCAACGTGCTCTTTTTTCTTCTTTGACATGGTGCAACACATCAGAAAAAAGGCATCTAAATGTTTTTCCACTAAGTCCTGCACTTAAATCCTGGACAACACGGTCCCATACCCAAGTCGTCACATATTGACATTTGGTTAGGGATCCCTCCTTCTCTTTTTTGTGTCCCCAACTTGCTGTTTTTTGACAGTTGTTCGGAAAATCATTGGTCCGCAACTCTTGGGATGCGATACTGGTCGCAGCAGGATATTTCCAGGATCGATACCCAAACCCAGTAACTTACCCAGAACCAGTACCAGATGTGGTACCAAGCGCGAACCGGACGCGGTACCAGACCTGAACCGGTGCAGAACACAAACTAGACGGTTTATGTCCGGCACTGGACAAATCAACAGACCCGAACTAGCAGGTTTGCATCCGGCATCGGATGCGGCAACAGATGTGGCACTGGATGCGGTACCAGACTCTGCACCAGGCGCAAACCGGGCCCGGACACGGTACTAGATGCAAACCGTCTAGTTTGTGTCTGGTACTCGATGGATTACCAGATCTGAACTAGCAGACACACTCAAGACGGTTTGTGTCTGGTACCGGACACCAAGCACAAACTAGGCCTGGACATGGTACCGGATGCAAACCATCTAGTTTGCCACAGCACAGACACAGTACTGGACACTACCGGGCCTGAACCAGCACAAGACACGAACTAGGTGGTTTGCGTCTCGTACCACATTTGGTAACCCTGGTACAGGGCGCGAACAGGGTCCAGACGTGATATTGGACACGGTACTGGAGTAGAGGTATTGAGTTAGGGTACCAGTGTGCTCGGCGTCCCTGTACTGGACCGGTTCTGGTTCGTGACCCGGAGGTTGGTTTCCAGTGGTTTAATAGGAAGAGACAACATGGCAAAAAGCGACGAGTTTAGGACACAATACGTCAATTTTCGACGCGGAGGAGTCTTTAACCAAACGTCAATATGTGACGAGTTAGGAGTGAGAATGTCTAATAGCTTCATGGGAAGTGTTATAATCGACTGACAAATATTTGGTTCAGAAAATTATGTACTATTTCAGTTTAAAGAAAAGGCTTAAAAAGGTGAGGGTGATAAATCTGGCTTGACTAGCTGTCAGTCATCTCCTGTAACCATACAGACATAAGGAAACTACGCATGTGTGCACAGAAACTAAAAGCATGGCTGCAAATGTTTGCAGAAATAATTCAAAATAGTTACTTTAAAGCAATTAATAATACACAACTCCTTTCTCTCATATATTTTCCTTTGTAGAAAGTATTTCCTGGTAAGTAGAGCATTAGCCGCTCTCAGGAGAGGCCCGGCACCGAAAGAAATTTGTATTTAAAAAAAAAAAAAAAATCATCTAAGCAGAGTACAGTATTTCTGTAATGATCCATCATGTTCAAAGGAATCTTATCCTTCTGCAGTAAACGCGGGTTTGAAACAAAAGTGCTTTTAATTCATGTTTTCAAAGTCTGTTGTTGAGGACGTGCTGATCTGATGGTGTTGAGCGTCCTGTTAAAGGTCAGATACATGTGTCAGTTGAGGTATGCAGGTGTCTCCTTTTTTCCTTTTTGTTCCCCAGCACAGCGAGGCGTGGCGGGTCTCTGGGCCGAGGGGTTACAACTCCCAGTAGGTGTCGACCTCATTACCTCGGAGTGGATGAACTCGGCCCCCCGAGGGCTTTCTGGGTATTTGGGTAACCTCTGACCCATCCTCTTGCTTCTGGGGAAGCGCGCTCTTTCCGTCACTCAGGACGATCAGTTTGTTCCAGTCTGTCAAAGGGCTGCAGGGTTCAAGTTCACGATCAGCGCGGCCCAGACATGTTGAGGCAATCCAAAACTCTGAAACCAGATTCCAAAGAATGCGCCTGCAAACAATTTGCCGTTGTTGGATTTTTTTTTTTTTTTTGCTAGTTTTTGTTCTAAAAACGATGGCATTCAAAAACATCTCATGGATTGACCTTTTTTTTATCCCTCCCTTTAGTGACCGCTCTGTATGTATTGGTGTGTGCAGAAGAGCAGCCAAACTGGATTTGCTCAGACGAGGAAAGGGAGCGCGGAATCCCAGTCCAGGATCTTCCCTTTCCTCTCCACGCCTTTCTGTTTAACGTCTGATTGTTTAAGTGATAAGTGGCGGTGATGGATGAGCCGGGCTTTGTGTAATTATTGTCCCGGTTATCATTGTCGCCGCTGATAGCACGCATCACAATATGCCGGCCCACTTTATGCGTTGATAAATAACCGCGGCAGGAAAAGGAAACATTCGAATCGCTTGCGAACAGACCCCTGGAATGTAAACACACGGGCGGGCTAATAGAGGGTCCCCGTGGTTACCGGAGTGAGCGCTGACGGCGTCAAACTCTTTCTGCTGTCGCTTATTTTATCTATAGCCGTTAGATGATGTAATCTCCGAGGATTGGTTCACAGATTATGGCAATTAGTGAAAGCAGTTGTTAAAGTCTGTGCACTTTATGATTTAACGGGACGATTTACATCGTCTGATTATGGAATCTGAAGGACGGTGATCGATGATGTGAGGAAGTCAGACTACCCCTTTGTATGTTTGCACGCACGGAGTGTAATTTATAATAATTGAAGTGTCTGGTGGTGAATTTATGTCCTTTTTGCTGTTTCTTTATGTCTTCGCCTTGCTATAAAACAAACGTCACCTTTGACCCTGAGCTCTGTCGCTGATTGAGTGCTGAAATGTTAATTGGCAGTATCAGACTGTAATATACTGCCATGTAAAAGGAGGGAAAACACACAGTAGACCAATTAGTGATGTCAAATCTGACTCAGATTACCTAACTTATAACTGTTTTTTGCAATTCTTATCTTTTCTGATTAAATCAAAACAACATATTTATAATTTAGCCAAGTGGACCCCATATGGTTTAAAAGTTGCTGAAAATGTGGGTCCAAATGGGTTTGTCCACATTGGCTTAAGTGGGCACTCAGCGACCTGGCTAGCTATGATAGAGTTAGCAACATCCCCTGTAGCAAACTAGCAAGCTCCGCAGTAGCTTGCTAGCGAGCTCCTCTAATGCGAGCTAGCATGCTCAGCTATATCGAGCTATTGACCTCCCCTGTATCAAGCTAGCAAACTCCCCTGTAGTGAGCTAGCAAGCTCTTCTGGAGCATGCCAGCAAGCTAACGTGCTATGCTGTAGCAAGTTCACAAGCTTTGTTGTAGCATGCTACGAGATCCTCTATTGTGAGCTAGCAAGCTCCGCTATACCGAGCTAGCAACTTTCCCTATAGCGAGCTAGAAAACTGCGTTGTGGCATGCTAGCATGCTCCTCTTATGCAAGCTAGCAAGCTCCTCTGTTGCAAGCTAGTGTGCCTAGCTGTATCAAGCTATTGACCTCCCCTGTAGTAAGCGAGCAAGCACTGCTGTAGCCTGCTAGCGAGCTCCTCTGTATCAAACTATCAAGCTATCAAGTAAGAGGGTTCAGTTGTAGCATGCTAGCAAGCTCCTCTATAGCAAGCTAGCGAACTTCATTGTATTGAGTTAGGGAGCTCCTCTGTAGCAAGTTAGCAAGCTCCTCTATAGCGAGCTGCGCTATATCAAGCTAGCGACCTTCCCTGTAGCGAGCTAGCAAACTTGGTTGTGGCATGCTAGCGAGCTCCACTGTAGCGATCTAGCGAGCTAACATGCTCCATTGTGGTATGCCTGTGAACTCCAATGTATCGAGCCAGCAACCTCCTTTGTATCGAGCTAGCGAGCGCCCCTGTAGCAAGCTAGTGAGCTAGCGAGCGTCCCTGTAGCAAGCTAGCGAGGGTCGCTGTCCATCAGGTGGCTGGCTAGCATAGCGAGCCAATCCACTGAGTGCCCACTTAACCCAATGTGGGCAAACACAGGTGGGACCACCACAGAAACTGCTGACAAACACAATCAGGGTCCACGATTTCTGCCCACTTGGATAAAGTCTAAAACCCCCAAAGATAAACGCCATCACTTCTAATTTCACTCCTTGATAGGTTGCAGAGTCTGCATGAGCTGACGTTAAATAAAAGTTATTCTGTCCTTGGGAAAACAACAAAAAAACTCCCCGGCTGACCTCTCGTTAGCGCTCTCTTTTGTGCTAATTGATTTTTATGTTGTGTTTCTTCGTGTCTCCCACACTTAGCTTTGCTGTGATGTCTCTTTTGTAAGTGGTTTGGATAAAAGCAAAAGTTCTGTAACATTTTTACCAACAAACTGTTTAATTAATCAGTCATTGCTGGAGTATATTTTCTGAAATATCTGAACAAAAGTACATTTTATTCACTCTAAAAATGTGACATTAGGTGCATTGATCGATGTTCTAATATTCTCATTTCTGTAAATTCACTTTAGTATTTATTTTTACAATATTTTCTTTGTGTTTGATGTTTTTTATTTTCCTTTAGAGAGCATACATTTTTTTTGTAAGACTTTAATGCAGAATGTGCAGTAAGGCTTTATAACAACCTTATCTGCAAAAGTAAAAAGAACCTTCATTTAAATTATATCTTGCAAGACATATAATCCTAGACATTGTTTTTAACTGTAAAATAATCTTAGTTTAAGACAGTAAGTCTTAAACTCTATAATTGTTTTCCTAGAACTAGTATTCTTGAGAAGATAAACTTTATTTTCACAGATTTTTTTTTTTTGCTCATTTAAAGACATTTTTTTTCAATTTCCTGGAATTTTTGACTTATTTCTTGGTAGCGTGTTTTTGTACTACATCAACTGAGAAACGAAACGTATAAAATAATTTTTACAATCATCTTTTTTATCTATTTTTAGCGTCTTTTAATTATGATTTTACAGTTTTAGCCATTAAAAAAATGTTTGACATAGTTTCAGCAGTAGTTCATTAGAATTTTGCCTCTTGTGTAACCCCACCCCCACTTCCCATCAACCCATCTAGCCTACCGCTAGCTTACAGCCCCTCACAGTCCGTACCTAACATTACCAGTGCTACGAAAATGGCAAATAAAGACAATTTTATTACAGTTTGTCCTACAAAAATAACAATAACAAATAAGTAAGATGAATAGTAAAAGTAAAAAATAGCATTTGAAGTATTTGTATTTTTTACCTAAATAAATATATATTATTTGTGTGTTTGTCAGGAAGTATTTCATGAATTTCAAAGGAAATATTGTTCAAGGTTGTCTTATAGCTGGAATTACATCTGTGAACCTTGTGACTTTTAAAAAAAAATTGTTTTTTGGTGTTTTTAACATGTTTTTGTGGCTTTTTTTCTGATGACAGAGGACATATAATAACAAAACTAAACTTATAATTTCATGTCAGAGTGTTTCTTTATTCAAATCACTGTGAATCAGAAGCAGACTAAAAAATTCAGTTTGAAAAAAAGTGTATTTTGTGATGATAAAAAATACACTGGGGTGTGAGGGGTTGTAAGCTAGTGGGAAGGGGGGCGGGGTTGCTCTGCAGAAACTATGTCCCAGAAAACAACTCAATTTTGGCTAAAAATGTTATGATTGAAAGACAGATCTTGAGGTGAATTATCACTGTTTTTGTCTGAATGTCTTAAAGATTGGGTGTAGAAATCTGTGATTTTTTTTTTCTGTGTTGAAGAGACAGAGGGGCTATTTCAGGTCCTTGGAGGCACATCAATCAGGAAGCTGTTAGACAGGTCAGAGGGCACGGAGGGTTCACGGCTGGGTTGCCGGTCCCGTCTCCCTGTCATGTCCAAAAAGTATCCCAATCCCGAGCTGCACTTGATATCCTGAGATGACAGCAGCTTGGAAACACGAGTATCCCATAAAGCACCTTCACACCTCTCCTTTTCTTTCCCATCTCAGTCTCACTTTCTACCCCTGGCCCATCTGTCTCTTTCAATTGCCCCGTCTTACCCCTCCCACCCTT